>NW_028275011.1:0-183314 GCF_037043125.1 Eumetopias jubatus
TGACAAAGCAGGAAAGAATGTCCAATGGCAAAAAGACAGTCTCTTCAACAAATGGTGTTGGGAAAATTGGACAGCCACATGCAGAAGAATGAAACTGGACCATTTCCTTACACCACACACAAAAATAGACTCCAAACGGTTGAAAGACCTAAACGTGAGACAAGAGTCCATCAAAATCCTAAAGGAGAACACAGGTAGCAACCTTTTCGACCTTAGCCGCAGCAACTTCTTCCTAGAAACATCGCCAAAGGCACGGGAAGCCAGGGCAAAAATGAACTCTTGGGATTTCATCAAGATAAAAAGCTTTTGCACAGCAAAAGAAACAGTCCACAAAACCAAAAGACAACCGACAGAATGGGAGAAAATATTTGCAACTGACCTATCAGATAAAGGGCTAGTATCCAAAATCTATAAAGAACTGATCAAACTCAACACCCAAAGAAGAAATAATCCAATCAAGAAATGGGCAGAAGACATGAACAGACATTTCTCCAAAGAAGACATCCAAATGGCCAACAGGCACATGAAAAAGTGCTCCACATCGCTCGGCATCAGGGAAATCCAAATCAAAACCTCCATGAGATACCACCTCACACCCGTCAGAATGGCTGAAATTAACAAGTCAGGGAACGACAGATGTTGGCGGGGATGTGGAGAAAGGGGAACCCTCCTACACTGTTGGTGGGAATGCAAGCTAGTGCAACCCCTCTGGAAAACAATATGGAGGTTCCTCAAACAGTTGAAATTAGAGCTACCGTTCGATCCAGCAATTGCACTACTGGGTATTTACCACAAAGATACAAATGTAGGGACCCGAAGGGGTACGTGTACCCCAATGTTTATAGCAGCAATGTCCACCATAGCCAAACGGTGGAAAGAGCCAAGATGCCCATCGACAGATGAATGGATAAAGAAGATGTGGTGTATATACACAATGGAATACTATGCAGCCATCAAAAGGAATGAGATCTTGCCATTTGCAACGACGTGGATGGAACTGGAGGGTGTTATGCTGAGTGAAATAAGTCAATCAGAGAAAGACATGTATCATATGACCTCACTGATATGAGGAATTCTTCATCTCGGGAAAGAAACTGAGTGTTACTGGAGTGGTTGGGGGTGGGAGGGATGGGGTGGCTGGGTGATAGACATTGGGGAGGGTATGTGCGACGGTGAGCGCTGTGAATTGTGCAAGACTGTTGAATCACAGTTCTGTACTTCTGAAACAAATAACGCAACATATTTTAAGAAAAAAGAAAAAGAAGAAGATAACAGGAGAGGAAGAAAAGGGGAGTATGTCAGAGGGGGAGACGAACCATGAGAGATGATGGACTCTGAGAAACAAACTGAGGGTTCTAGAGGGGAGGGGGGTAGGAGGAGGGGTGAGCCTGGTGATGGGTATTGAGGAGGGCACGTTCTGCATGGAGCACTGGGTGTTATGAACAAACAATGAATCATGGAACACTGCACCAAAAACTAATGATGTAATATATGGTGATTAACATAAACAATAAAAAATTAAAAAAAAAAACCAGACCCATCAATATGCTGTCTGCAAGAGACTCATTTTAGAGCCAAAGACACCCCCACATTAAAAGTGAGGGGTGGAAAACCATTTACCATGCTAATGGACACCAAAAGAAAGCTGGGGTGGCAATCCTTCTATCAGACAAACTAGATTTTAAAACAAAGACTGTAATAAGAGATGACGAAGGACACTATATCCTACTTAAAGGGTCTATCCAACAAGAAGATCTAACAATTGTAAAGATCTATGCCCCGAACATGGGAGCAGGCAATTATATAAGGCAATTAATAACAAAAGCAAAGAAACACATTGACAACAATACAATAATAGTGGGGGACTTTAACACCCCCCTGACTGAAATGGACAGATCATCTAAGCAAAAGATCAACAAGGAAATAAAGACTTTAAATGACACACTGGACCAAATGGACTTCACAGACATATTCAGAACATTCCATCCCCAAGCAAAGGAATACACATTCTCCTCTAGTGCCCATGGAACATTCTCCAGAACTGATCACATCCCAGGTCACAAATCAGGTCTCAATCGGTACCAAAAGATTGGGATCATTCCCTGCATATTTTCAGACCACAATGCTTTGAAACTAGAACTCAACCACAAGAGGAATGTCGGAAAGAACTCAAATACATGGAGGCTAAAGAGCATCCTACTAAAGAATGAATGGGTCAACCAGGAAATTAAAGAAGAATTAAAAAAATTCATGGAAACCAATGAAAATGAAAACACAACGGTTCCAAATCTTTGGGATACAACAAAGGCAGGCCTGAGAGGAAAGTATATAGCAATACAAGCCTTTCTCAAGAAACAAGAAAGGTCTCAAATACACAACCTAACCCTACACCTAAAGGAGCTGGAGAAAGAACAGCAAATAAAGCCTAAACCCAGCAGGAGAAGAGAAATCATAAAGATCAGAGCAGAAATCAATGAACTAGAAACCAAAAGAACAGTAGAACAGATCCACGAAACTAGGAGCTGGTTCTTGGAAAGAATGAACAAGATTGATAAACCCCTGGCCAGACTTATCAAGAAGAAAAGAGAAAAGACCCAAATCAACAAAATCATGAAGGAAAGAAGAGAGATCACAACCAACACCAAAGAAATACAAACAATGATAAGAACATATTATGAGCAACTCTATGCCAGCAAATTAGATAACCTGGATGAAATGGGTGCATTCCTAGCGATGTATCAACTACCAAAATTGAACCAGGAAGAAATAGAAAACCTGAACAGACCTATAACCACTAAGGAAATGGAAACAGTCATCAAAAATCTCCTAAGAAACAAAAGCCCAGGGCCAGATGGCTTCCCAGGGGAATTCTATCAGCCATTTCAAGAAGAATTAATACCTATTCTCCTGAAACTGTTCCAAAAAATAGAAATGGAAGGGAAACTTCCAAACTCATTTTATGAGGCCAGCATTACCTTGATCCCAAAACCAGACAAAGACCCCATCAAAAAAGAGAATTACAGACCAATATCCTTGATGAACATGGAAGCAAAAATTCTCACACACACGCAAAAAAAACTAGCCAATGGGTTCCAACAGTACATTAAAAGGATTATTCACCAGGACCAAGTGGGATTTATTCCTGGGCTGCAAGGCTGGTTCAACATCCGCAAATCAAACAACGTGATACAATACATTAACAAAAGAAAGAGCAAGAATCATATGATCCTCTCAATAGATGCAGAAAAAGCATTTGACAAAGTACAACATCCTTTCTTGATCCAAACTCTTCACAGTATAGGGATAGAGGGTACATACCTCAATATCATAAAAGCCATCTATGAAAAACCGACAGCGAATATCATTCTCAATGGGGAAAGGCCGAGAGCTTTTCCCATAAAGTCAGGAACGCGGCAGGGATGTCCACTCTCACCACTACTATTCAACGTAGTATTAGAAGTCCTAGCCACAGCAATCAGACAACAAAAAGAAATCAAAGGCATCCAAAACGGCAAAGAGGAAGTCAAACCTCTCACTCTTTGCAGATGATAAGATACTGTATGTGGAAAACCCAAAAGACTCCACCCCAAAACTGCTAGAACTCATACAGGAATTCAGTAAAGTAGCAGGATACAACATCAGTGCACAGAAATCGGTGGCATTCCTCTACACCAACAACAAGACAGAAGAGAGACAAATCAAGGAGTCGATCCCATTTACAATTGCACCCAAAACCATTAGATCCCTAGGAAGAAATCTAACCAGAGAGGCAAAGGAGCTGTACTCAGAAAACTATAAAATACTCATGAAAGAAATGGAAGAAGACACAAAGAAATGGAACAACGTTCCGTGCTCCTGGATTGGGAGAATCAACATTGTGAAGATGTCAATGCTACCTAGAGCAATCTACACATTCAATGCAATCCCCATCAAAATACCATCCACTTTTCTCAAAGAAATGGAAGAAATAATCCTCAAATTTGTATGGAACCAGAAGAGACCCAGAATAGCCAGAGGACTCCTGAAAAAGAAAAGCAAAGCTGGCGGCATCACAATTCCGGACTTCCAGCTCTATGACAAAGCTGTCATCATCAAGACAGTATGGTACTGGCACAAAAACAGACACAGAGATCAATGGAACAGAATCGAGAGCCCAGAAATGGACCCTCAACTCTATGGTCAACTTATCTTTGACAAAGCAGGAAAGAATGTCCAATGGCAAAAAGACAGTCTCTTCAACAAATGGTGTTGGGAAAATTGGACAGCCACATGCAGAAGAATGAAACTGGACCATTTCCTTACACCACACACAAAAATAGACTCCAAACGGTTGAAAGACCTAAACGTGAGACAAGAGTCCATCAAAATCCTAAAGGAGAACACAGGTAGCAACCTTTTCGACCTTAGCCGCAGCAACTTCTTCCTAGAAACATCGCCAAAGGCACGGGAAGCCAGGGCAAAAATGAACTCTTGGGATTTCATCAAGATAAAAAGCTTTTGCACAGCAAAAGAAACAGTCCACAAAACCAAAAGACAACCGACAGAATGGGAGAAAATATTTGCAACTGACCTATCAGATAAAGGGCTAGTATCCAAAATCTATAAAGAACTGATCAAACTCAACACCCAAAGAAGAAATAATCCAATCAAGAAATGGGCAGAAGACATGAACAGACATTTCTCCAAAGAAGACATCCAAATGGCCAACAGGCACATGAAAAAGTGCTCCACATCGCTCGGCATCAGGGAAATCCAAATCAAAACCTCCATGAGATACCACCTCACACCCGTCAGAATGGCTGAAATTAACAAGTCAGGGAACGACAGATGTTGGCGGGGATGTGGAGAAAGGGGAACCCTCCTACACTGTTGGTGGGAATGCAAGCTAGTGCAACCCCTCTGGAAAACAATATGGAGGTTCCTCAAACAGTTGAAATTAGAGCTACCGTTCGATCCAGCAATTGCACTACTGGGTATTTACCACAAAGATACAAATGTAGGGACCCGAAGGGGTACGTGTACCCCAATGTTTATAGCAGCAATGTCCACCATAGCCAAACGGTGGAAAGAGCCAAGATGCCCATCGACAGATGAATGGATAAAGAAGATGTGGTGTATATACACAATGGAATACTATGCAGCCATCAAAAGGAATGAGATCTTGCCATTTGCAACGACGTGGATGGAACTGGAGGGTGTTATGCTGAGTGAAATAAGTCAATCAGAGAAAGACATGTATCATATGACCTCACTGATATGAGGAATTCTTCATCTCGGGAAAGAAACTGAGTGTTACTGGAGTGGTTGGGGGTGGGAGGGATGGGGTGGCTGGGTGATAGACATTGGGGAGGGTATGTGCGACGGTGAGCGCTGTGAATTGTGCAAGACTGTTGAATCACAGTTCTGTACTTCTGAAACAAATAACGCAACATATTTTAAGAAAAAAGAAAAAGAAGAAGATAACAGGAGAGGAAGAAAAGGGGAGTATGTCAGAGGGGGAGACGAACCATGAGAGATGATGGACTCTGAGAAACAAACTGAGGGTTCTAGAGGGGAGGGGGGTAGGAGGAGGGGTGAGCCTGGTGATGGGTATTGAGGAGGGCACGTTCTGCATGGAGCACTGGGTGTTATGAACAAACAATGAATCATGGAACACTGCACCAAAAACTAATGATGTAATATATGGTGATTAACATAACAATAAAAAATTAAAAAAAAAAACCAGACCCATCAATATGCTGTCTGCAAGAGACTCATTTTAGAGCCAAAGACACCCCCACATTAAAAGTGAGGGGGTGGAAAACCATTTACCATGCTAATGGACACCAAAAGAAAGCTGGGGTGGCAATCCTTCTATCAGACAAACTAGATTTTAAAACAAAGACTGTAATAAGAGATGACGAAGGACACTATATCCTACTTAAAGGGTCTATCCAACAAGAAGATCTAACAATTGTAAAGATCTATGCCCCGAACATGGGAGCAGGCAATTATATAAGGCAATTAATAACAAAAGCAAAGAAACACATTGACAACAATACAATAATAGTGGGGGACTTTAACACCCCCCTGACTGAAATGGACAGATCATCTAAGCAAAAGATCAACAAGGAAATAAAGACTTTAAATGACACACTGGACCAAATGGACTTCACAGACATATTCAGAACATTCCATCCCCAAGCAAAGGAATACACATTCTCCTCTAGTGCCCATGGAACATTCTCCAGAACTGATCACATCCCAGGTCACAAATCAGGTCTCAATCGGTACCAAAAGATTGGGATCATTCCCTGCATATTTTCAGACCACAATGCTTTGAAACTAGAACTCAACCACAAGAGGAATGTCGGAAAGAACTCAAATACATGGAGGCTAAAGAGCATCCTACTAAAGAATGAATGGGTCAACCAGGAAATTAAAGAAGAATTAAAAAAATTCATGGAAACCAATGAAAATGAAAACACAACGGTTCCAAATCTTTGGGATACAACAAAGGCAGGCCTGAGAGGAAAGTATATAGCAATACAAGCCTTTCTCAAGAAACAAGAAAGGTCTCAAATACACAACCTAACCCTACACCTAAAGGAGCTGGAGAAAGAACAGCAAATAAAGCCTAAACCCAGCAGGAGAAGAGAAATCATAAAGATCAGAGCAGAAATCAATGAACTAGAAACCAAAAGAACAGTAGAACAGATCCACGAAACTAGGAGCTGGTTCTTGGAAAGAATGAACAAGATTGATAAACCCCTGGCCAGACTTATCAAGAAGAAAAGAGAAAAGACCCAAATCAACAAAATCATGAAGGAAAGAAGAGAGATCACAACCAACACCAAAGAAATACAAACAATGATAAGAACATATTATGAGCAACTCTATGCCAGCAAATTAGATAACCTGGATGAAATGGGTGCATTCCTAGCGATGTATCAACTACCAAAATTGAACCAGGAAGAAATAGAAAACCTGAACAGACCTATAACCACTAAGGAAATGGAAACAGTCATCAAAAATCTCCTAAGAAACAAAAGCCCAGGGCCAGATGGCTTCCCAGGGGAATTCTATCAGCCATTTCAAGAAGAATTAATACCTATTCTCCTGAAACTGTTCCAAAAAATAGAAATGGAAGGGAAACTTCCAAACTCATTTTATGAGGCCAGCATTACCTTGATCCCAAAACCAGACAAAGACCCCATCAAAAAAGAGAATTACAGACCAATATCCTTGATGAACATGGAAGCAAAAATTCTCACACACACGCAAAAAAAACTAGCCAATGGGTTCCAACAGTACATTAAAAGGATTATTCACCAGGACCAAGTGGGATTTATTCCTGGGCTGCAAGGCTGGTTCAACATCCGCAAATCAAACAACGTGATACAATACATTAACAAAAGAAAGAGCAAGAATCATATGATCCTCTCAATAGATGCAGAAAAAGCATTTGACAAAGTACAACATCCTTTCTTGATCCAAACTCTTCACAGTATAGGGATAGAGGGTACATACCTCAATATCATAAAAGCCATCTATGAAAAACCGACAGCGAATATCATTCTCAATGGGGAAAGGCCGAGAGCTTTTCCCATAAAGTCAGGAACGCGGCAGGGATGTCCACTCTCACCACTACTATTCAACGTAGTATTAGAAGTCCTAGCCACAGCAATCAGACAACAAAAAGAAATCAAAGGCATCCAAAACGGCAAAGAGGAAGTCAAACCTCTCACTCTTTGCAGATGATAAGATACTGTATGTGGAAAACCCAAAAGACTCCACCCCAAAACTGCTAGAACTCATACAGGAATTCAGTAAAGTAGCAGGATACAACATCAGTGCACAGAAATCGGTGGCATTCCTCTACACCAACAACAAGACAGAAGAGAGACAAATCAAGGAGTCGATCCCATTTACAATTGCACCCAAAACCATTAGATCCCTAGGAAGAAATCTAACCAGAGAGGCAAAGGAGCTGTACTCAGAAAACTATAAAATACTCATGAAAGAAATGGAAGAAGACACAAAGAAATGGAACAACGTTCCGTGCTCCTGGATTGGGAGAATCAACATTGTGAAGATGTCAATGCTACCTAGAGCAATCTACACATTCAATGCAATCCCCATCAAAATACCATCCACTTTTCTCAAAGAAATGGAAGAAATAATCCTCAAATTTGTATGGAACCAGAAGAGACCCAGAATAGCCAGAGGACTCCTGAAAAAGAAAAGCAAAGCTGGCGGCATCACAATTCCGGACTTCCAGCTCTATGACAAAGCTGTCATCATCAAGACAGTATGGTACTGGCACAAAAACAGACACAGAGATCAATGGAACAGAATCGAGAGCCCAGAAATGGACCCTCAACTCTATGGTCAACTTATCTTTGACAAAGCAGGAAAGAATGTCCAATGGCAAAAAGACAGTCTCTTCAACAAATGGTGTTGGGAAAATTGGACAGCCACATGCAGAAGAATGAAACTGGACCATTTCCTTACACCACACACAAAAATAGACTCCAAACGGTTGAAAGACCTAAACGTGAGACAAGAGTCCATCAAAATCCTAAAGGAGAACACAGGTAGCAACCTTTTCGACCTTAGCCGCAGCAACTTCTTCCTAGAAACATCGCCAAAGGCACGGGAAGCCAGGGCAAAAATGAACTCTTGGGATTTCATCAAGATAAAAAGCTTTTGCACAGCAAAAGAAACAGTCCACAAAACCAAAAGACAACCGACAGAATGGGAGAAAATATTTGCAACTGACCTATCAGATAAAGGGCTAGTATCCAAAATCTATAAAGAACTGATCAAACTCAACACCCAAAGAAGAAATAATCCAATCAAGAAATGGGCAGAAGACATGAACAGACATTTCTCCAAAGAAGACATCCAAATGGCCAACAGGCACATGAAAAAGTGCTCCACATCGCTCGGCATCAGGGAAATCCAAATCAAAACCTCCATGAGATACCACCTCACACCCGTCAGAATGGCTGAAATTAACAAGTCAGGGAACGACAGATGTTGGCGGGGATGTGGAGAAAGGGGAACCCTCCTACACTGTTGGTGGGAATGCAAGCTAGTGCAACCCCTCTGGAAAACAATATGGAGGTTCCTCAAACAGTTGAAATTAGAGCTACCGTTCGATCCAGCAATTGCACTACTGGGTATTTACCACAAAGATACAAATGTAGGGACCCGAAGGGGTACGTGTACCCCAATGTTTATAGCAGCAATGTCCACCATAGCCAAACGGTGGAAAGAGCCAAGATGCCCATCGACAGATGAATGGATAAAGAAGATGTGGTGTATATACACAATGGAATACTATGCAGCCATCAAAAGGAATGAGATCTTGCCATTTGCAACGACGTGGATGGAACTGGAGGGTGTTATGCTGAGTGAAATAAGTCAATCAGAGAAAGACATGTATCATATGACCTCACTGATATGAGGAATTCTTCATCTCGGGAAAGAAACTGAGTGTTACTGGAGTGGTTGGGGGTGGGAGGGATGGGGTGGCTGGGTGATAGACATTGGGGAGGGTATGTGCGACGGTGAGCGCTGTGAATTGTGCAAGACTGTTGAATCACAGTTCTGTACTTCTGAAACAAATAACGCAACATATTTTAAGAAAAAAGAAAAAGAAGAAGATAACAGGAGAGGAAGAAAAGGGGAGTATGTCAGAGGGGGAGACGAACCATGAGAGATGATGGACTCTGAGAAACAAACTGAGGGTTCTAGAGGGGAGGGGGGTAGGAGGAGGGGTGAGCCTGGTGATGGGTATTGAGGAGGGCACGTTCTGCATGGAGCACTGGGTGTTATGAACAAACAATGAATCATGGAACACTGCACCAAAAACTAATGATGTAATATATGGTGATTAACATAACAATAAAAAATTAAAAAAAAAAACCAGACCCATCAATATGCTGTCTGCAAGAGACTCATTTTAGAGCCAAAGACACCCCCACATTAAAAGTGAGGGGGTGGAAAACCATTTACCATGCTAATGGACACCAAAAGAAAGCTGGGGTGGCAATCCTTCTATCAGACAAACTAGATTTTAAAACAAAGACTGTAATAAGAGATGACGAAGGACACTATATCCTACTTAAAGGGTCTATCCAACAAGAAGATCTAACAATTGTAAAGATCTATGCCCCGAACATGGGAGCAGGCAATTATATAAGGCAATTAATAACAAAAGCAAAGAAACACATTGACAACAATACAATAATAGTGGGGGACTTTAACACCCCCCTGACTGAAATGGACAGATCATCTAAGCAAAAGATCAACAAGGAAATAAAGACTTTAAATGACACACTGGACCAAATGGACTTCACAGACATATTCAGAACATTCCATCCCCAAGCAAAGGAATACACATTCTCCTCTAGTGCCCATGGAACATTCTCCAGAACTGATCACATCCCAGGTCACAAATCAGGTCTCAATCGGTACCAAAAGATTGGGATCATTCCCTGCATATTTTCAGACCACAATGCTTTGAAACTAGAACTCAACCACAAGAGGAATGTCGGAAAGAACTCAAATACATGGAGGCTAAAGAGCATCCTACTAAAGAATGAATGGGTCAACCAGGAAATTAAAGAAGAATTAAAAAAATTCATGGAAACCAATGAAAATGAAAACACAACGGTTCCAAATCTTTGGGATACAACAAAGGCAGGCCTGAGAGGAAAGTATATAGCAATACAAGCCTTTCTCAAGAAACAAGAAAGGTCTCAAATACACAACCTAACCCTACACCTAAAGGAGCTGGAGAAAGAACAGCAAATAAAGCCTAAACCCAGCAGGAGAAGAGAAATCATAAAGATCAGAGCAGAAATCAATGAACTAGAAACCAAAAGAACAGTAGAACAGATCCACGAAACTAGGAGCTGGTTCTTGGAAAGAATGAACAAGATTGATAAACCCCTGGCCAGACTTATCAAGAAGAAAAGAGAAAAGACCCAAATCAACAAAATCATGAAGGAAAGAAGAGAGATCACAACCAACACCAAAGAAATACAAACAATGATAAGAACATATTATGAGCAACTCTATGCCAGCAAATTAGATAACCTGGATGAAATGGGTGCATTCCTAGCGATGTATCAACTACCAAAATTGAACCAGGAAGAAATAGAAAACCTGAACAGACCTATAACCACTAAGGAAATGGAAACAGTCATCAAAAATCTCCTAAGAAACAAAAGCCCAGGGCCAGATGGCTTCCCAGGGGAATTCTATCAGCCATTTCAAGAAGAATTAATACCTATTCTCCTGAAACTGTTCCAAAAAATAGAAATGGAAGGGAAACTTCCAAACTCATTTTATGAGGCCAGCATTACCTTGATCCCAAAACCAGACAAAGACCCCATCAAAAAAGAGAATTACAGACCAATATCCTTGATGAACATGGAAGCAAAAATTCTCACACACACGCAAAAAAAACTAGCCAATGGGTTCCAACAGTACATTAAAAGGATTATTCACCAGGACCAAGTGGGATTTATTCCTGGGCTGCAAGGCTGGTTCAACATCCGCAAATCAAACAACGTGATACAATACATTAACAAAAGAAAGAGCAAGAATCATATGATCCTCTCAATAGATGCAGAAAAAGCATTTGACAAAGTACAACATCCTTTCTTGATCCAAACTCTTCACAGTATAGGGATAGAGGGTACATACCTCAATATCATAAAAGCCATCTATGAAAAACCGACAGCGAATATCATTCTCAATGGGGAAAGGCCGAGAGCTTTTCCCATAAAGTCAGGAACGCGGCAGGGATGTCCACTCTCACCACTACTATTCAACGTAGTATTAGAAGTCCTAGCCACAGCAATCAGACAACAAAAAGAAATCAAAGGCATCCAAAACGGCAAAGAGGAAGTCAAACCTCTCACTCTTTGCAGATGATAAGATACTGTATGTGGAAAACCCAAAAGACTCCACCCCAAAACTGCTAGAACTCATACAGGAATTCAGTAAAGTAGCAGGATACAACATCAGTGCACAGAAATCGGTGGCATTCCTCTACACCAACAACAAGACAGAAGAGAGACAAATCAAGGAGTCGATCCCATTTACAATTGCACCCAAAACCATTAGATCCCTAGGAAGAAATCTAACCAGAGAGGCAAAGGAGCTGTACTCAGAAAACTATAAAATACTCATGAAAGAAATGGAAGAAGACACAAAGAAATGGAACAACGTTCCGTGCTCCTGGATTGGGAGAATCAACATTGTGAAGATGTCAATGCTACCTAGAGCAATCTACACATTCAATGCAATCCCCATCAAAATACCATCCACTTTTCTCAAAGAAATGGAAGAAATAATCCTCAAATTTGTATGGAACCAGAAGAGACCCAGAATAGCCAGAGGACTCCTGAAAAAGAAAAGCAAAGCTGGCGGCATCACAATTCCGGACTTCCAGCTCTATGACAAAGCTGTCATCATCAAGACAGTATGGTACTGGCACAAAAACAGACACAGAGATCAATGGAACAGAATCGAGAGCCCAGAAATGGACCCTCAACTCTATGGTCAACTTATCTTTGACAAAGCAGGAAAGAATGTCCAATGGCAAAAAGACAGTCTCTTCAACAAATGGTGTTGGGAAAATTGGACAGCCACATGCAGAAGAATGAAACTGGACCATTTCCTTACACCACACACAAAAATAGACTCCAAACGGTTGAAAGACCTAAACGTGAGACAAGAGTCCATCAAAATCCTAAAGGAGAACACAGGTAGCAACCTTTTCGACCTTAGCCGCAGCAACTTCTTCCTAGAAACATCGCCAAAGGCACGGGAAGCCAGGGCAAAAATGAACTCTTGGGATTTCATCAAGATAAAAAGCTTTTGCACAGCAAAAGAAACAGTCCACAAAACCAAAAGACAACCGACAGAATGGGAGAAAATATTTGCAACTGACCTATCAGATAAAGGGCTAGTATCCAAAATCTATAAAGAACTGATCAAACTCAACACCCAAAGAAGAAATAATCCAATCAAGAAATGGGCAGAAGACATGAACAGACATTTCTCCAAAGAAGACATCCAAATGGCCAACAGGCACATGAAAAAGTGCTCCACATCGCTCGGCATCAGGGAAATCCAAATCAAAACCTCCATGAGATACCACCTCACACCCGTCAGAATGGCTGAAATTAACAAGTCAGGGAACGACAGATGTTGGCGGGGATGTGGAGAAAGGGGAACCCTCCTACACTGTTGGTGGGAATGCAAGCTAGTGCAACCCCTCTGGAAAACAATATGGAGGTTCCTCAAACAGTTGAAATTAGAGCTACCGTTCGATCCAGCAATTGCACTACTGGGTATTTACCACAAAGATACAAATGTAGGGACCCGAAGGGGTACGTGTACCCCAATGTTTATAGCAGCAATGTCCACCATAGCCAAACGGTGGAAAGAGCCAAGATGCCCATCGACAGATGAATGGATAAAGAAGATGTGGTGTATATACACAATGGAATACTATGCAGCCATCAAAAGGAATGAGATCTTGCCATTTGCAACGACGTGGATGGAACTGGAGGGTGTTATGCTGAGTGAAATAAGTCAATCAGAGAAAGACATGTATCATATGACCTCACTGATATGAGGAATTCTTCATCTCGGGAAAGAAACTGAGTGTTACTGGAGTGGTTGGGGGTGGGAGGGATGGGGTGGCTGGGTGATAGACATTGGGGAGGGTATGTGCGACGGTGAGCGCTGTGAATTGTGCCAGACTGTTGAATCACAGTTCTGTACTTCTGAAACAAATAACGCAACATATTTTAAGAAAAAAGAAAAAGAAGAAGATAACAGGAGAGGAAGAAAAGGGGAGTATGTCAGAGGGGGAGACGAACCATGAGAGATGATGGACTCTGAGAAACAAACTGAGGGTTCTAGAGGGGAGGGGGGTAGGAGGAGGGGTGAGCCTGGTGATGGGTATTGAGGAGGGCACGTTCTGCATGGAGCACTGGGTGTTATGAACAAACAATGAATCATGGAACACTGCACCAAAAACTAATGATGTAATATATGGTGATTAACATAACAATAAAAAATTAAAAAAAAAAACCAGACCCATCAATATGCTGTCTGCAAGAGACTCATTTTAGAGCCAAAGACACCCCCACATTAAAAGTGAGGGGGTGGAAAACCATTTACCATGCTAATGGACACCAAAAGAAAGCTGGGGTGGCAATCCTTCTATCAGACAAACTAGATTTTAAAACAAAGACTGTAATAAGAGATGACGAAGGACACTATATCCTACTTAAAGGGTCTATCCAACAAGAAGATCTAACAATTGTAAAGATCTATGCCCCGAACATGGGAGCAGGCAATTATATAAGGCAATTAATAACAAAAGCAAAGAAACACATTGACAACAATACAATAATAGTGGGGGACTTTAACACCCCCCTGACTGAAATGGACAGATCATCTAAGCAAAAGATCAACAAGGAAATAAAGACTTTAAATGACACACTGGACCAAATGGACTTCACAGACATATTCAGAACATTCCATCCCCAAGCAAAGGAATACACATTCTCCTCTAGTGCCCATGGAACATTCTCCAGAACTGATCACATCCCAGGTCACAAATCAGGTCTCAATCGGTACCAAAAGATTGGGATCATTCCCTGCATATTTTCAGACCACAATGCTTTGAAACTAGAACTCAACCACAAGAGGAATGTCGGAAAGAACTCAAATACATGGAGGCTAAAGAGCATCCTACTAAAGAATGAATGGGTCAACCAGGAAATTAAAGAAGAATTAAAAAAATTCATGGAAACCAATGAAAATGAAAACACAACGGTTCCAAATCTTTGGGATACAACAAAGGCAGGCCTGAGAGGAAAGTATATAGCAATACAAGCCTTTCTCAAGAAACAAGAAAGGTCTCAAATACACAACCTAACCCTACACCTAAAGGAGCTGGAGAAAGAACAGCAAATAAAGCCTAAACCCAGCAGGAGAAGAGAAATCATAAAGATCAGAGCAGAAATCAATGAACTAGAAACCAAAAGAACAGTAGAACAGATCCACGAAACTAGGAGCTGGTTCTTGGAAAGAATGAACAAGATTGATAAACCCCTGGCCAGACTTATCAAGAAGAAAAGAGAAAAGACCCAAATCAACAAAATCATGAAGGAAAGAAGAGAGATCACAACCAACACCAAAGAAATACAAACAATGATAAGAACATATTATGAGCAACTCTATGCCAGCAAATTAGATAACCTGGATGAAATGGGTGCATTCCTAGCGATGTATCAACTACCAAAATTGAACCAGGAAGAAATAGAAAACCTGAACAGACCTATAACCACTAAGGAAATGGAAACAGTCATCAAAAATCTCCTAAGAAACAAAAGCCCAGGGCCAGATGGCTTCCCAGGGGAATTCTATCAGCCATTTCAAGAAGAATTAATACCTATTCTCCTGAAACTGTTCCAAAAAATAGAAATGGAAGGGAAACTTCCAAACTCATTTTATGAGGCCAGCATTACCTTGATCCCAAAACCAGACAAAGACCCCATCAAAAAAGAGAATTACAGACCAATATCCTTGATGAACATGGAAGCAAAAATTCTCACACACACGCAAAAAAAACTAGCCAATGGGTTCCAACAGTACATTAAAAGGATTATTCACCAGGACCAAGTGGGATTTATTCCTGGGCTGCAAGGCTGGTTCAACATCCGCAAATCAAACAACGTGATACAATACATTAACAAAAGAAAGAGCAAGAATCATATGATCCTCTCAATAGATGCAGAAAAAGCATTTGACAAAGTACAACATCCTTTCTTGATCCAAACTCTTCACAGTATAGGGATAGAGGGTACATACCTCAATATCATAAAAGCCATCTATGAAAAACCGACAGCGAATATCATTCTCAATGGGGAAAGGCCGAGAGCTTTTCCCATAAAGTCAGGAACGCGGCAGGGATGTCCACTCTCACCACTACTATTCAACGTAGTATTAGAAGTCCTAGCCACAGCAATCAGACAACAAAAAGAAATCAAAGGCATCCAAAACGGCAAAGAGGAAGTCAAACCTCTCACTCTTTGCAGATGATAAGATACTGTATGTGGAAAACCCAAAAGACTCCACCCCAAAACTGCTAGAACTCATACAGGAATTCAGTAAAGTAGCAGGATACAACATCAGTGCACAGAAATCGGTGGCATTCCTCTACACCAACAACAAGACAGAAGAGAGACAAATCAAGGAGTCGATCCCATTTACAATTGCACCCAAAACCATTAGATCCCTAGGAAGAAATCTAACCAGAGAGGCAAAGGAGCTGTACTCAGAAAACTATAAAATACTCATGAAAGAAATGGAAGAAGACACAAAGAAATGGAACAACGTTCCGTGCTCCTGGATTGGGAGAATCAACATTGTGAAGATGTCAATGCTACCTAGAGCAATCTACACATTCAATGCAATCCCCATCAAAATACCATCCACTTTTCTCAAAGAAATGGAAGAAATAATCCTCAAATTTGTATGGAACCAGAAGAGACCCAGAATAGCCAGAGGACTCCGAAAAAAGAAAAGCAAAGCTGGCGGCATCACAATTCCGGACTTCCAGCTCTATGACAAAGCTGTCATCATCAAGACAGTATGGTACTGGCACAAAAACAGACACAGAGATCAATGGAACAGAATCGAGAGCCCAGAAATGGACCCTCAACTCTATGGTCAACTTATCTTTGACAAAGCAGGAAAGAATGTCCAATGGCAAAAAGACAGTCTCTTCAACAAATGGTGTTGGGAAAATTGGACAGCCACATGCAGAAGAATGAAACTGGACCATTTCCTTACACCACACACAAAAATAGACTCCAAACGGTTGAAAGACCTAAACGTGAGACAGGAGTCCATCAAAATCCTAAAGGAGAACACAGGTAGCAACCTTTTCGACCTTAGCCGCAGCAACTTCTTCCTAGAAACATCGCCAAAGGCACGGGAAGCCAGGGCAAAAATGAACTCTTGGGATTTCATCAAGATAAAAAGCTTTTGCACAGCAAAAGAAACAGTCCACAAAACCAAAAGACAACCGACAGAATGGGAGAAAATATTTGCAACTGACCTATCAGATAAAGGGCTAGTATCCAAAATCTATAAAGAACTGATCAAACTCAACACCCAAAGAAGAAATAATCCAATCAAGAAATGGGCAGAAGACATGAACAGACATTTCTCCAAAGAAGACATCCAAATGGCCAACAGGCACATGAAAAAGTGCTCCACATCGCTCGGCATCAGGGAAATCCAAATCAAAACCTCCATGAGATACCACCTCACACCCGTCAGAAGGGCTGAAATTAACAAGTCAGGGAACGACAGATGTTGGCGGGGATGTGGAGAAAGGGGAACCCTCCTACACTGTTGGTGGGAATGCAAGCTAGTGCAACCCCTCTGGAAAACAATATGGAGGTTCCTCAAACAGTTGAAATTAGAGCTACCGTTCGATCCAGCAATTGCACTACTGGGTATTTACCACAAAGATACAAATGTAGGGACCCGAAGGGGTACGTGTACCCCAATGTTTATAGCAGCAATGTCCACCATAGCCAAACGGTGGAAAGAGCCAAGATGCCCATCGACAGATGAATGGATAAAGAAGATGTGGTGTATATACACAATGGAATATTATGCAGCCATCAAAAGGAATGAGATCTTGCCATTTGCAACGACGTGGATGGAACTGGAGGGTGTTATGCTGAGTGAAATAAGTCAATCAGAGAAAGACATGTATCATATGACCTCACTGATATGAGGAATTCTTCATCTCGGGAAAGAAACTGAGTGTTACTGGAGTGGTTGGGGGTGGGAGGGATGGGGTGGCTGGGTGATAGACATTGGGGAGGGTATGTGCGACGGTGAGCGCTGTGAATTGTGCAAGACTGTTGAATCACAGTTCTGTACTTCTGAAACAAATAACGCAACATATTTTAAGAAAAAAGAAAAAGAAGAAGATAACAGGAGAGGAAGAAAAGGGGAGTATGTCAGAGGGGGAGACGAACCATGAGAGATGATGGACTCTGAGAAACAAACTGAGGGTTCTAGAGGGGAGGGGGGTAGGAGGAGGGGTGAGCCTGGTGATGGGTATTGAGGAGGGCACGTTCTGCATGGAGCACTGGGTGTTATGAACAAACAATGAATCATGGAACACTGCACCAAAAACTAATGATGTAATATATGGTGATTAACATAACAATAAAAAATTAAAAAAAAAAACCAGACCCATCAATATGCTGTCTGCAAGAGACTCATTTTAGAGCCAAAGACACCCCCACATTAAAAGTGAGGGGGTGGAAAACCATTTACCATGCTAATGGACACCAAAAGAAAGCTGGGGTGGCAATCCTTCTATCAGACAAACTAGATTTTAAAACAAAGACTGTAATAAGAGATGACGAAGGACACTATATCCTACTTAAAGGGTCTATCCAACAAGAAGATCTAACAATTGTAAAGATCTATGCCCCGAACATGGGAGCAGGCAATTATATAAGGCAATTAATAACAAAAGCAAAGAAACACATTGACAACAATACAATAATAGTGGGGGACTTTAACACCCCCCTGACTGAAATGGACAGATCATCTAAGCAAAAGATCAACAAGGAAATAAAGACTTTAAATGACACACTGGACCAAATGGACTTCACAGACATATTCAGAACATTCCATCCCCAAGCAAAGGAATACACATTCTCCTCTAGTGCCCATGGAACATTCTCCAGAACTGATCACATCCCAGGTCACAAATCAGGTCTCAATCGGTACCAAAAGATTGGGATCATTCCCTGCATATTTTCAGACCACAATGCTTTGAAACTAGAACTCAACCACAAGAGGAATGTCGGAAAGAACTCAAATACATGGAGGCTAAAGAGCATCCTACTAAAGAATGAATGGGTCAACCAGGAAATTAAAGAAGAATTAAAAAAATTCATGGAAACCAATGAAAATGAAAACACAACGGTTCCAAATCTTTGGGATACAACAAAGGCAGTCCTGAGAGGAAAATATATAGCAATACAAGCCTTTCTCAAGAAACAAGAAAGGTCTCAAATACACAACCTAACCCTACACCTAAAGGAGCTGGAGAAAGAACAGCAAATAAAGCCTAAACCCAGCAGGAGAAGAGAAATCATAAAGATCAGAGCAGAAATCAATGAACTAGATACCAAAAGAACAGTAGAACAGATCCACGAAACTAGGAGCTGGTTCTTGGAAAGAATGAACAAGATTGATAAACCCATGGCCAGACTTATCAAGAAGAAAAGAGAAATGACCCAAATCAACAAAATCATGAAGGAAAGAGGAGAGATCACAACCAACACCAAAGAAATACAAACAATGATAAGAACATATTATGAGCAACTCTATGCCAGCAAATTAGATAACCTGGAAGAAATGGGTGCATTCCTAGAGATGTATCAACTACCAAAATTGAACCAGGAAGAAATAGAAAACCTGAACAGACCTATAACCACTAAGGAAATGGAAACAGTCATCAAAAATCTCCTAAGAAACAAAAGCCCAGGGCCAGATGGCTTCCCAGGGGAATTCTATCAGCCATTTCAAGAAGAATTAATACCTATTCTCCTGAAACTGTTCCAAAAAATAGAAATGGAAGGGAAACTTCCAAACTCATTTTATGAGGCCAGCATTACCTTGATCCCAAAACCAGACAAAGACCCCATCAAAAAAGAGAATTACAGACCAATATCCTTGATGAACATGGAAGCAAAAATTCTCACACACACGCAAAAAAAACTAGCCAATGGGTTCCAACAGTACATTAAAAGGATTATTCACCAGGACCAAGTGGGATTTATTCCTGGGCTGCAAGGCTGGTTCAACATCCGCAAATCAAACAACGTGATACAATACATTAACAAAAGAAAGAGCAAGAATCATATGATCCTCTCAATAGATGCAGAAAAAGCATTTGACAAAGTACAACATCCTTTCTTGATCCAAACTCTTCACAGTATAGGGATAGAGGGTACATACCTCAATATCATAAAAGCCATCTATGAAAAACCGACAGCGAATATCATTCTCAATGGGGAAAGGCCGAGAGCTTTTCCCATAAAGTCAGGAACGCGGCAGGGATGTCCACTCTCACCACTACTATTCAACGTAGTATTAGAAGTCCTAGCCACAGCAATCAGACAACAAAAAGAAATCAAAGGCATCCAAAACGGCAAAGAGGAAGTCAAACCTCTCACTCTTTGCAGATGATAAGATACTGTATGTGGAAAACCCAAAAGACTCCACCCCAAAACTGCTAGAACTCATACAGGAATTCAGTAAAGTAGCAGGATACAACATCAGTGCACAGAAATCGGTGGCATTCCTCTACACCAACAACAAGACAGAAGAGAGACAAATCAAGGAGTCGATCCCATTTACAATTGCACCCAAAACCATTAGATCCCTAGGAAGAAATCTAACCAGAGAGGCAAAGGAGCTGTACTCAGAAAACTATAAAATACTCATGAAAGAAATGGAAGAAGACACAAAGAAATGGAACAACGTTCCGTGCTCCTGGATTGGGAGAATCAACATTGTGAAGATGTCAATGCTACCTAGAGCAATCTACACATTCAATGCAATCCCCATCAAAATACCATCCACTTTTCTCAAAGAAATGGAAGAAATAATCCTCAAATTTGTATGGAACCAGAAGAGACCCAGAATAGCCAGAGGACTCCTGAAAAAGAAAAGCAAAGCTGGCGGCATCACAATTCCGGACTTCCAGCTCTATGACAAAGCTGTCATCATCAAGACAGTATGGTACTGGCACAAAAACAGACACAGAGATCAATGGAACAGAATCGAGAGCCCAGAAATGGACCCTCAACTCTATGGTCAACTTATCTTTGACAAAGCAGGAAAGAATGTCCAATGGCAAAAAGACAGTCTCTTCAACAAATGGTGTTGGGAAAATTGGACAGCCACATGCAGAAGAATGAAACTGGACCATTTCCTTACACCACACACAAAAATAGACTCCAAACGGTTGAAAGACCTAAACGTGAGACAGGAGTCCATCAAAATCCTAAAGGAGAACACAGGTAGCAACCTTTTCGACCTTAGCCGCAGCAACTTCTTCCTAGAAACATCGCCAAAGGCACGGGAAGCCAGGGCAAAAATGAACTCTTGGGATTTCATCAAGATAAAAAGCTTTTGCACAGCAAAAGAAACAGTCCACAAAACCAAAAGACAACCGACAGAATGGGAGAAAATATTTGCAACTGACCTATCAGATAAAGGGCTAGTATCCAAAATCTATAAAGAACTGATCAAACTCAACACCCAAAGAAGAAATAATCCAATCAAGAAATGGGCAGAAGACATGAACAGACATTTCTCCAAAGAAGACATCCAAATGGCCAACAGGCACATGAAAAAGTGCTCCACATCGCTCGGCATCAGGGAAATCCAAATCAAAACCTCCATGAGATACCACCTCACACCCGTCAGAAGGGCTGAAATTAACAAGTCAGGGAACGACAGATGTTGGCGGGGATGTGGAGAAAGGGGAACCCTCCTACACTGTTGGTGGGAATGCAAGCTAGTGCAACCCCTCTGGAAAACAATATGGAGGTTCCTCAAACAGTTGAAATTAGAGCTACCGTTCGATCCAGCAATTGCACTACTGGGTATTTACCACAAAGATACAAATGTAGGGACCCGAAGGGGTACGTGTACCCCAATGTTTATAGCAGCAATGTCCACCATAGCCAAACGGTGGAAAGAGCCAAGATGCCCATCGACAGATGAATGGATAAAGAAGATGTGGTGTATATACACAATGGAATATTATGCAGCCATCAAAAGGAATGAGATCTTGCCATTTGCAACGACGTGGATGGAACTGGAGGGTGTTATGCTGAGTGAAATAAGTCAATCAGAGAAAGACATGTATCATATGACCTCACTGATATGAGGAATTCTTCATCTCGGGAAAGAAACTGAGTGTTACTGGAGTGGTTGGGGGTGGGAGGGATGGGGTGGCTGGGTGATAGACATTGGGGAGGGTATGTGCTACGGTGAGCGCTGTGAATTGTGCAAGACTGTTGAATCACAGTTCTGTACTTCTGAAACAAATAACGCAACATATTTTAAGAAAAAAGAAAAAGAAGAAGATAACAGGAGAGGAAGAAAAGGGGAGTATGTCAGAGGGGGAGACGAACCATGAGAGATGATGGACTCTGAGAAACAAACTGAGGGTTCTAGAGGGGAGGGGGTAGGAGGAGGGGTGAGCCTGGTGATGGGTATTGAGGAGGGCACGTTCTGCATGGAGCACTGGGTGTTATGAACAAACAATGAATCATGGAACACTGCACCAAAAACTAATGATGTAATATATGGTGATTAACATAACAATAAAAAATTAAAAAAAAAAAACCAGACCCATCAATATGCTGTCTGCAAGAGACTCATTTTAGAGCCAAAGACACGCCCACATTAAAAGTGAGGGGGTGGAAAACCATTTACCATGCTAATGGACACCAAAAGAAAGCTGGGGTGGCAATCCTTCTATCAGACAAACTAGATTTTAAAACAAAGTCTGTAATAAGAGATGACGAAGGACACTATATCCTACTTAAAGGGTCTATCCAACAAGAAGATCTAACAATTGTAAAGATCTATGCCCCGAACATGGGAGCAGGCAATTATATAAGGCAATTAATAACAAAAGCAAAGAAACACATTGACAACAATACAATAATAGTGGGGGACTTTAACACCCCCCTGACTGAAATGGACAGATCATCTAAGCAAAAGATCAACAAGGAAATAAAGACTTTAAATGACACACTGGACCAAATGGACTTCACAGACATATTCAGAACATTCCATCCCCAAGCAAAGGAATACACATTCTTCTCTAGTGCCCATGGAACATTCTCCAGAACTGATCACATCCCAGGTCACAAATCAGGTCTCAATCGGTACCAAAAGATTGGGATCATTCCCTGCATATTTTCAGACCACAATGCTTTGAAACTAGAACTCAACCACAAGAGGAATGTCGGAAAGAACTCAAATACATGGAGGCTAAAGAGCATCCTACTAAAGAATGAATGGGTCAACCAGGAAATTAAAGAAGAATTAAAAAAATTCATGGAAACCAATGAAAATGAAAACACAACGGTTCCAAATCTTTGGGATACAACAAAGGCAGTCCTGAGAGGAAAGTATATAGCAATACAAGCCTTTCTCAAGAAACAAGAAAGGTCTCAAATACACAACCTAACCCTACACCTAAAGGAGCTGGAGAAAGAACAGCAAATAAAGCCTAAACCCAGCAGGAGAAGAGAAATCATAAAGATCAGAGCAGAAATCAATGAACTAGAAACCAAAAGAACAGTAGAACAGATCCACGAAACTAGGAGCTGGTTCTTGGAAAGAATGAACAAGATTGATAAACCCCTGGCCAGACTTATCAAGAAGAAACGAGAAATGACCCAAATCAACAAAATCATGAAGGAAAGAGGGGAGATCACAACCAACACCAAAGAAATACAAACAATGATAAGAACATATTATGAGCAACTCTATGCCAGCAAATTAGATAACCTAGAAGAAATGGGTGCATTCCTAGAGATGTATCAACTACCAAAATTGAACCAGGAAGAAATAGAAAACCTGAACAGACCTATAACCACTAAGGAAATGGAAACAGTCATCAAAAATCTCCTAAGAAACAAAAGCCCAGGGCCAGATGGCTTCCCAGGGGAATTCTATCAGCCATTTCAAGAAGAATTAATACCTATTCTCCTGAAACTGTTCCAAAAAATAGAAATGGAAGGGAAACTTCCAAACTCATTTTATGAGGCCAGCATTACCTTGATCCCAAAACCAGACAAAGACCCCATCAAAAAAGAGAATTACAGACCAATATCCTTGATGAACATGGAAGCAAAAATTCTCACACACACGCAAAAAAAACTAGCCAATGGGTTCCAACAGTACATTAAAAGGATTATTCACCAGGACCAAGTGGGATTTATTCCTGGGCTGCAAGGCTGGTTCAACATCCGCAAATCAAACAACGTGATACAATACATTAACAAAAGAAAGAGCAAGAATCATATGATCCTCTCAATAGATGCAGAAAAAGCATTTGACAAAGTACAACATCCTTTCTTGATCCAAACTCTTCACAGTATAGGGATAGAGGGTACATACCTCAATATCATAAAAGCCATCTATGAAAAACCGACAGCGAATATCATTCTCAATGGGGAAAGGCCGAGAGCTTTTCCCATAAAGTCAGGAACGCGGCAGGGATGTCCAATCTCACCACTACTATTCAACGTAGTATTAGAAGTCCTAGCCACAGCAATCAGACAACAAAAAGAAATCAAAGGCATCCAAAACGGCAAAGAGGAAGTCAAACCTCTCACTCTTTGCAGATGATAAGATACTGTATGTGGAAAACCCAAAAGACTCCACCCCAAAACTGCTAGAACTCATACAGGAATTCAGTAAAGTAGAAGGATACAACATCAGTGCACAGAAATCGGTGGCATTCCTCTACACCAACAACAAGACAGAAGAGAGACAAATCAAGGAGTCGATCCCATTTACAATTGCACCCAAAACCATTAGATCCCTAGGAAGAAATCTAACCAGAGAGGCAAAGGAGCTGTACTCAGAAAACTATAAAATACTCATGAAAGAAATGGAAGAAGACACAAAGAAATGGAACAACGTTCCGTGCTCCTGGATTGGGAGAATCAACATTGTGAAGATGTCAATGCTACCTAGAGCAATCTACACATTCAATGCAATCCCCATCAAAATACCATCCACTTTTCTCAAAGAAATGGAAGAAATAATCCTCAAATTTGTATGGAACCAGAAGAGACCCAGAATAGCCAGAGGACTCCTGAAAAAGAAAAGCAAAGCTGGCGGCATCACAATTCCGGACTTCCAGCTCTATGACAAAGCTGTCATCATCAAGACAGTATGGTACTGGCACAAAAACAGACACAGAGATCAATGGAACAGAATCGAGAGCCCAGAAATGGACCCTCAACTCTATGGTCAACTTATCTTTGACAAAGCAGGAAAGAATGTCCAATGGCAAAAAGACAGTCTCTTCAACAAATGGTGTTGGGAAAATTGGACAGCCACATGCAGAAGAATGAAACTGGACCATTTCCTTACACCACACACAAAAATAGACTCCAAACGGTTGAAAGACCTAAACGTGAGACAGGAGTCCATCAAAATCCTAAAGGAGAACACAGGTAGCAACCTTTTCGACCTTAGCCGCAGCAACTTCTTCCTAGAAACATCGCCAAAGGCACGGGAAGCCAGGGCAAAAATGAACTCTTGGGATTTCATCAAGATAAAAAGCTTTTGCACAGCAAAAGAAACAGTCCACAAAACCAAAAGACAACCGACAGAATGGGAGAAAATATTTGCAACTGACCTATCAGATAAAGGGCTAGTATCCAAAATCTATAAAGAACTGATCAAACTCAACACCCAAAGAAGAAATAATCCAATCAAGAAATGGGCAGAAGACATGAACAGACATTTCTCCAAAGAAGACATCCAAATGGCCAACAGGCACATGAAAAAGTGCTCCACATCGCTCGGCATCAGGGAAATCCAAATCAAAACCTCCATGAGATACCACCTCACACCCGTCAGAATGGCTGAAATTAACAAGTCAGGGAACGACAGATGTTGGCGGGGATGTGGAGAAAGGGGAACCCTCCTACACTGTTGGTGGGAATGCAAGCTAGTGCAACCCCTCTGGAAAACAATATGGAGGTTCCTCAAACAGTTGAAATTAGAGCTACCGTTCGATCCAGCAATTGCACTACTGGGTATTTACCACAAAGATACAAATGTAGGGACCCGAAGGGGTACGTGTACCCCAATGTTTATAGCAGCAATGTCCACCATAGCCAAACGGTGGAAAGAGCCAAGATGCCCATCGACAGATGAATGGATAAAGAAGATGTGGTGTATATACACAATGGAATACTATGCAGCCATCAAAAGGAATGAGATCTTGCCATTTGCAACGACGTGGATGGAACTGGAGGGTGTTATGCTGAGTGAAATAAGTCAATCAGAGAAAGACATGTATCATATGACCTCACTGATATGAGGAATTCTTCATCTCGGGAAAGAAACTGAGTGTTACTGGAGTGGTTGGGGGTGGGAGGGATGGGGTGGCTGGGTGATAGACATTGGGGAGGGTATGTGCGACGGTGAGCGCTGTGAATTGTGCCAGACTGTTGAATCACAGTTCTGTACTTCTGAAACAAATAACGCAACATATTTTAAGAAAAAAGAAAAAGAAGAAGATAACAGGAGAGGAAGAAAAGGGGAGTATGTCAGAGGGGGAGACGAACCATGAGAGATGATGGACTCTGAGAAACAAACTGAGGGTTCTAGAGGGGAGGGGGGTAGGAGGAGGCGTGAGCCTGGTGATGGGTATTGAGGAGGGCACGTTCTGCATGGAGCACTGGGTGTTATGAACAAACAATGAATCATGGAACACTGCACCAAAAACTAATGATGTAATATATGGTGATTAACATAACAATAAAAAATTAAAAAAAAAAACCAGACCCATCAATATGCTGTCTGCAAGAGACTCATTTTAGAGCCAAAGACACCCCCACATTAAAAGTGAGGGGGTGGAAAACCATTTACTATGCTAATGGACACCAAAAGAAAGCCTGGGTGGCAATCCTTCTATCAGACAAACTAGATTTTAAAACAAAGAGTGTAATAAGAGATGACGAAGGACACTATATCCTACTTAAAGGGTCTATCCAACAAGAAGATCTAACAATTGTAAAGATCTATGCCCCGAACATGGGAGCAGGCAATTATATAAGGCAATTAATAACAAAAGCAAAGAAACACATTGACAACAATACAATAATAGTGGGGGACTTTAACACCCCCCTGAGTGAAATGGACAGATCATCTAAGCCAAAGATCAACAAGGAAATAAAGACTTTAAATGACACACTGGACCAAATGGACTTCACAGACATATTCAGAACATTCCATCCCCATGCAAAGGAATACACATTCTTCTCTAGTGCCCATGGAACATTCTCCAGAACTGATCACATCCCAGGTCACAAATCAGGTCTCAATCGGTACCAAAAGATTGGGATCATTCCCTGCATATTTTCAGACCACAATGCTTTGAAACTAGAACTCAACCACAAGAGGAATGTCGGAAAGAACTCAAATACATGGAGGCTAAAGAGCATCCTACTAAAGAATGAATGGGTCAACCAGGAAATTAAAGAAGAATTAAAAAAATTCATGGAAACCAATGAAAATGAAAACACTACGGTTCAAAATCTTTGGGATACAACAAAGGCAGTCCTGAGAGGAAAGTATATAGCAATACAAGCCTTTCTCAAGAAACAAGAAAGGTCTCAAATACACAACCTAACCCTACACCTAAAGGAGCTGGAGAAAGAACAGCAAATAAAGCCTAAACCCAGCAGGAGAAGAGAAATCATAAAGATCAGAGCAGAAATCAATGAACTAGAAACCAAAAGAACAGTAGAACAGATCCACGAAACTAGGAGCTGGTTCTTGGAAAGAATGAACAAGATTGATAAACCCCTGGCCAGACTTATCAAGAAGAAACGAGAAATGACCCAAATCAACAAAATCATGAAGGAAAGAGGAGAGATCACAACCAACACCAAAGAAATACAAACAATGATAAGAACATATTATGAGCAACTCTATGCCAGCAAATTAGATAACCTGGAAGAAATGGGTGCATTCCTAGAGATGTAGCAACTACCAAAATTGAACCAGGAAGAAATAGAAAACCTGAACAGACCTATAACCACTAAGGAAATTGAAACAGTCATCAAAAATCTCCCAAGAAACAAAAGCCCAGGGCCAGATGGCTTCCCAGGGGAATTCTATCAGCCATTTCAAGAAGAATTAATACCTATTCTCCTGAAACTGCTCCAAAAAATAGAAATGGAAGGGAAACTTCCAAACACATTTTATGAGGCCAGCATTACCTTGATCCCAAAACCAGACAAAGACCCCATCAAAAAAGAGAATTACAGACCAATATCCTTGATGAACATGGAAGCAAAAATTCTCACAAAAAAAAAAAAAAAACTAGCCAATGGGTTCCAACAGTACATTAAAAGGATTATTCACCAGGACCAAGTGGGATTTATTCCTGGGCTGCAAGGCTGGTTCAACATCCGCAAATCAATCAACGTGATACAATACATTAACAAAAGAAAGAGCAAGAATCATATGATCCTCTCAATAGATGCAGAAAAAGCATTTGACAAAGTACAACATCCTTTCTTGATCCAAACTCTTCACAGTATAGGGATAGAGGGTACATACCTCAATATCATAAAAGCCATCTATGAAAAACCGACAGCGAATATCATTCTCAATGGGGAAAGGCCGAGAGCTTTTCCCATAAAGTCAGGAACGCGGCAGGGATGTCCACTCTCACCACTGCTATTCAACGTAGTATTAGAAGTCCTAGCCACAGCAATCAGACAACAAAAAGAAATCAAAGGCATCCAAAACGGCAAAGAGGAAGTCAAACCTCTCACTCTTTGCAGATGATAAGATACTGTATGTGGAAAACCCAAAAGACTCCACCCCAAAACTGCTAGAACTCATACAGGAATTCAGTAAAGTAGCAGGATACAACATCAGTGCACAGAAATCGGTGGCATTCCTCTACACCAACAACAAGACAGAAGAGAGACAAATCAAGGAGTCGATCCCATTTACAATTGCACCCAAAACCATTAGATCCCTAGGAAGAAATCTAACCAAAGAGGCAAAGGAGCTGTACTCAGAAAACTATAAAATACTCATGAAAGAAATGGAAGAAGACACAAAGAAATGGAACAACGTTCCGTGCTCATGGATTGGGAGAATCAACATTGTGAAGATGTCAATGCTACCTAGAGCAATCTACACATTCAATGCAATCCCCATCAAAATACCATCCACTTTTCTCAAAGAAATGGAAGAAATAATCCTCAAATTTGTATGGAACCAGAAGAGACCCAGAATAGCCAGAGGACTCCTGAAAAAGAAAAGCAAAGCTGGCGGCATCACAATTCCGGACTTCCAGCTCTATGACAAAGCTGTCATCATCAAGACAGTATGGTACTGGCACAAAAACAGACACATAGATCAATGGAACAGAATCGAGAGCCCAGAAATGGACCCTCAACTCTATGGTCAACTTATCTTTGACAAAGCAGGAAAGAATGTCCAATGGCAAAAAGACAGTCTCTTCAACAAATGGTGTTGGGAAAATTGGACAGCCACATGCAGAAGAATGAAACTGGACCATTTCCTTACACCACACACAAAAATAGACTCCAAACGGTTGAAAGACCTAAACGTGAGACAGGAGTCCATCAAAATCCTAAAGGAGAACACAGGTAGCAACCTTTTCGACCTTAGCCGCAGCAACTTCTTCCTAGAAACATCGCCAAAGGCACGGGAAGCCAGGGCAAAAATGAACTCTTGGGATTTCATCAAGATAAAAAGCTTTTGCACAGCAAAAGAAACAGTCCACAAAACCAAAAGACAACCGACAGAATGGGAGAAAATATTTGCAACTGACCTATCAGATAAAGGGCTAGTATCCAAAATCTATAAAGAGCTGATCAAACTCAACACCCAAAGAAGAAATAATCCAATCAAGAAATGGGCAGAAGACATGAACAGACATTTCTCCAAAGAAGACATCCAAATGGCCAACAGGCACATGAAAAAGTGCTCCACATCGCTCGGCATCAGGGAAATCCAAATCAAAACCTCCATGAGATACCACCTCACACCCGTCAGAAGGGCTGAAATTAACAAGTCAGGGAACGACAGATGTTGGCGGGGATGTGGAGAAAGGGGAACCCTCCTACACTGTTGGTGGGAATGCAAGCTAGTGCAACCCCTCTGGAAAACAATATGGAGGTTCCTCAAACAGTTGAAATTAGAGCTACCGTTCGATCCAGCAATTGCACTACTGGGTATTTACCAGAAAGATACAAATGTAGGGACCCGATGGGGTACGTGTACCCCAAAGTTTATAGCAGCAATGTCCACCATAGCCAAACGGTGGAAAGAGCCAAGATGCCCATCGACAGATGAATGGATAAAGAAGATGTGATGTATATACACAATGGAATATTATGCAGCCATCCAAAGGAATGAGATCTTGCCATTTGCAACGACGTGGATGGAACTGGAGGGTGTTATGCTGAGTGAAATAAGTCAATCAGAGAAAGACATGTATCATATGACCTCACTGATATGAGGAATTCTTCATCTCGGGAAAGAAACTGAGTGTTACTGGAGTGGTTGGGGGTGGGAGGGATGGGGTGGCTGGGTGATAGACATTGGGGAGGGTATGTGCTACGGTGAGCGCTGTGAATTGTGCAAGACTGTTGAATCACAGTTCTGTACTTCTGAAACAAATAACGCAACATATTTTAAGAAAAAAGAAAAAGAAGAAGATAACAGGAGAGGAAGAAAAGGGGAGTATGTCAGAGGGGGAGACGAACCATGAGAGATGATGGACTCTGAGAAACAAACTGAGGGTTCTAGAGGGGAGCGGGGTAGGAGGAGGGGTGAGCCTGGTGATGGGTATTGAGGAGGGCACGTTCTGCATGGAGCACTGGGTGTTATGAACAAACAATGAATCATGGAACACTGCACCAAAAACTAATGATGTAATATATGGTGATTAACATAACAATAAAAAATTAAAAAAAAAAACCAGACCCATCAATATGCTGTCTGCAAGAGACTCATTTTAGAGCCAAAGACACCCCCACATTAAAAGTGAGGGGGTGGAAAACCATTTACCATGCTAATGGACACCAAAAGAAAGCTGGGTTGGCAATCCTTCTATCAGACAAACTAGATTTTAAAAAAAAGACTGTAATAAGAGATGACGAAGGACACTATATCCTACTTAAAGGGTCTATCCAACAAGAAGATCTAACAATTGTAAAGATCTATGCCCCGAACATGGGAGCAGGCAATTATATAAGGCAATTAATAACAAAAGCAAAGAAACACATTGACAACAATACAATAATAGTGGGGGACTTTAACACCCCCCTGACTGAAATGGACAGATCATCTAAGCAAAAGATCAACAAGGAAATAAAGACTTTAAATGACACACTGGACCAAATGGACTTCACAGACATATTCAGAACATTCCATCCCCAAGCAAAGGAATACACATTCTTCTCTAGTGCCCATGGAACATTCTCCAGAACTGATCACATCCCAGGTCACAAATCAGGTCTCAATCGGTACCAAAAGATTGGGATCATTCCCTGCATATTTTCAGACCACAATGCTTTGAAACTAGAACTCAACCACAAGAGGAATGTCGGAAAGAACTCAAATACATGGAGGCTAAAGAGCATCCTACTAAAGAATGAATGGGTCAACCAGGAAATTAAAGAAGAATTAAAAAAATTCATGGAAACCAATGAAAATGAAAACACAACGGTTCAAAATCTTTGGGATACAACAAAGGCAGTCCTGAGAGGAAAGTATATAGCAATACAAGCCTTTCTCAAGAAACAAGAAAGGTCTCAAATACACAACCTAACCCTACACCTAAAGGAGCTGGAGAAAGAACAGCAAATAAAGCCTAAACCCAGCAGGAGAAGAGAAATCATAAAGATCAGAGCAGAAATCAATGAACTAGAAACCAAAAGAACAGTAGAACAGATCCACGAAACTAGGAGCTGGTTCTTGGAAAGAATGAACAAGATTGATAAACCCCTGGCCAGACTTATCAAGAAGAAACGAGAAATGACCCAAATCAACAAAATCATGAAGGAAAGAGGAGAGATCACAACCAACACCAAAGAAATACAAACAATGATAAGAACATATTATGAGCAACTCTATGCCAGCAAATTAGATAACCTGGAAGAAATGGGTGCATTCCTAGAGATGAATCAACTACCAAAATTGAACCAGGAAGAAATAGAAAACCTGAACAGACCTATAACCACTAAGGAAATGGAAACAGTCATCAAAAATCTCCCAAGAAACAAAAGCCCAGGGCCAGATGGCTTCCCAGGGGAATTCTATCAGCCATTTCAAGAAGAATTAATACCTATTCTCCTGAAACTGTTCCAAAAAATAGAAATGGAAGGGAAACTTCCAAACTCATTTTATGAGGCCAGCATTACCTTGATCCCAAAACCAGACAAAGACCCCATCAAAAAGAGAATTACAGACCAATATCCTTGATGAACATGGAAGCAAAAATTCTCACACACACACAAAAAAAACTAGCCAATGGGTTCCAACATTACATTCAAAGGATTATTCACCAGGACCAAGTGGGATTTATTCCTGGGCTGCAAGGCTGGTTCAACATCCGCAAATCAATCAACGTGATACAATACATTAACAAAAGAAAGAGCAAGAATCATATGATCCTCTCAATAGATGCAGAAAAAGCATTTGACAAAGTACAACATCCTTTCTTGATCCAAACTCTTCACAGTATAGGGATAGAGGGTACATACCTCAATATCATAAAAGCCATCTATGAAAAACCGACAGCGAATATCATTCTCAATGGGGAAAGGCCGAGAGCTTTTCCCATAAAGTCAGGAACGCGGCAGGGATGTCCACTCTCACCACTGCTATTCAACGTAGTATTAGAAGTCCTAGCCACAGCAATCAGACAACAAAAAGAAATCAAAGGCATCCAAAACGGCAAAGAGGAAGTCAAACCTCTCACTCTTTGCAGATGATAAGATACTGTATGTGGAAAACCCAAAAGACTCCACCCCAAAACTGCTAGAACTCATACAGGAATTCAGTAAAGTAGCAGGAGACAAAATCAGTGCACAGAAATCGGTGGCATTCCTCTACAGCAACAACAAGACAGAAGAGAGACAAATCAAGGAGTCGATCCCATTTACAATTGCACCCAAAACCATTAGATCCCTAGGAAGAAATCTAACCAAAGAGGCAAAGGAGCTGTACTCAGAAAACTATAAAATACTCATGAAAGAAATGGAAGAAGACACAAAGAAATGGAACAACGTTCCGTGCTCATGGATTGGGAGAATCAACATTGTGAAGATGTCAATGCTACCTAGAGCAATCTACACATTCAGTGCAATCCCCATCAAAATACCATCCACTTTTCTCAAAGAAATGGAAGAAATAATCCTCAAATTTGTATGGAACCAGAAGAGACCCAGAATAGCCAGAGGACTCCTGAAAAAGAAAAGCAAAGCTGGCGGCATCACAATTCCGGACTTCCAGCTCTATGACAAAGCTGTCATCATCAAGACAGTATGGTACTGGCACAAAAACAGACACATAGATCAATGGAACAGAATCGAGAGCCCAGAAATGGACCCTCAACTCTATGGTCAACTTATCTTTGACAAAGCAGGAAAGAATGTCCAATGGCAAAAAGACAGTCTCTTCAACAAATGGTGTTGGGAAAATTGGACAGCCACATGCAGAAGAATGAAACTGGACCATTTCCTTACACCACACACAAAAATAGACTCCAAACGGTTGAAAGACCTAAACGTGAGACAGGAGTCCATCAAAATCCTAAAGGAGAACACAGGTAGCAACCTTTTCGACCTTAGCCGCAGCAACTTCTTCCTAGAAACATCGCCAAAGGCACGGGAAGCCAGGGCAAAAATGAACTCTTGGGATTTCATCAAGATAAAAAGCTTTTGCACAGCAAAAGAAACAGTCCACAAAACCAAAAGACAACCGACAGAATGGGAGAAAATATTTGCAACTGACCTATCAGATAAAGGGCTAGTATCCAAAATCTATAAAGAGCTGATCAAACTCAACACCCAAAGAAGAAATAATCCAATCAAGAAATGGGCAGAAGACATGAACAGACATTTCTCCAAAGAAGACATCCAAATGGCCAACAGGCACATGAAAAAGTGCTCCACATCGCTCGGCATCAGGGAAATCCAAATCAAAACCTCCATGAGATACCACCTCACACCCGTCAGAATGGCTGAAATTAACAAGTCAGGGAACGACAGATGTTGGCGGGGATGTGGAGAAAGGGGAACCCTCCTACACTGTTGGTGGGAATGCAAGCTAGTGCAACCCCTCTGGAAAACAATATGGAGGTTCCTCAAACAGTTGAAATTAGAGCTACCGTTCGATCCAGCAATTGCACTACTGGGTATTTACCAGAAAGATACAAATGTAGGGACCCGATGGGGTACGTGTACCCCAAAGTTTATAGCAGCAATGTCCACCATAGCCAAACGGTGGAAAGAGCCAAGATGCCCATCGACAGATGAATGGATAAAGAAGATGTGATGTATATACACAATGGAATATTATGCAGCCATCCAAAGGAATGAGATCTTGCCATTTGCAACGACGTGGATGGAACTGGAGGGTGTTATGCTGAGTGAAATAAGTCAATCAGAGAAAGACATGTATCATATGACCTCACTGATATGAGGAATTCTTCATCTCGGGAAAGAAACTGAGTGTTACTGGAGTGGTTGGGGGTGGGAGGGATGGGGTGGCTGGGTGATAGACATTGGGGAGGGTATGTGCTACGGTGAGCGCTGTGAATTGTGCAAGACTGTTGAATCACAGTTCTGTACTTCTGAAACAAATAACGCAACATATTTTAAGAAAAAAGAAAAAGAAGAAGATAACAGGAGAGGAAGAAAAGGGGAGTATGTCAGAGGGGGAGACGAACCATGAGAGATGATGGACTCTGAGAAACAAACTGAGGGTTCTAGAGGGGAGCGGGGTAGGAGGAGGGGTGAGCCTGGTGATGGGTATTGAGGAGGGCACGTTCTGCATGGAGCACTGGGTGTTATGAACAAACAATGAATCATGGAACACTGCACCAAAAACTAATGATGTAATATATGGTGATTAACATAACAATAAAAAATTAAAAAAAAAAACCAGACCCATCAATATGCTGTCTGCAAGAGACTCATTTTAGAGCCAAAGACACCCCCACATTAAAAGTGAGGTGGTGGAAAACCATTTACCATGCTAATGGACACCAAAAGAAAGCTGGGTTGGCAATCCTTCTATCAGACAAACTAGATTTTAAAAAAAAGACTGTAATAAGAGATGACGAAGGACACTATATCCTACTTAAAGGGTCTATCCAACAAGAAGATCTAACAATTGTAAAGATCTATGCCCCGAACATGGGAGCAGGCAATTATATAAGGCAATTAATAACAAAAGCAAAGAAACACATTGACAACAATACAATAATAGTGGGGGACTTTAACACCCCCCTGACTGAAATGGACAGATCATCTAAGCAAAAGATCAACAAGGAAATAAAGACTTTAAATGACACACTGGACCAAATGGACTTCACAGACATATTCAGAACATTCCATCCCCAAGCAAAGGAATACACATTCTTCTCTAGTGCCCATGGAACATTCTCCAGAACTGATCACATCCCAGGTCACAAATCAGGTCTCAATCGGTACCAAAAGATTGGGATCATTCCCTGCATATTTTCAGACCACAATGCTTTGAAACTAGAACTCAACCACAAGAGGAATGTCGGAAAGAACTCAAATACATGGAGGCTAAAGAGCATCCTACTAAAGAATGAATGGGTCAACCAGGAAATTAAAGAAGAATTAAAAAAATTCATGGAAACCAATGAAAATGAAAACACAACGGTTCAAAATCTTTGGGATACAACAAAGGCAGTCCTGAGAGGAAAGTATATAGCAATACAAGCCTTTCTCAAGAAACAAGAAAGGTCTCAAATACACAACCTAACCCTACACCTAAAGGAGCTGGAGAAAGAACAGCAAATAAAGCCTAAACCCAGCAGGAGAAGAGAAATCATAAAGATCAGAGCAGAAATCAATGAACTAGAAACCAAAAGAACAGTAGAACAGATCCACGAAACTAGGAGCTGGTTCTTGGAAAGAATGAACAAGATTGATAAACCCCTGGCCAGACTTATCAAGAAGAAACGAGAAATGACCCAAATCAACAAAATCATGAAGGAAAGAGGAGAGATCACAACCAACACCAAAGAAATACAAACAATGATAAGAACATATTATGAGCAACTCTATGCCAGCAAATTAGATAACCTGGAAGAAATGGGTGCATTCCTAGAGATGAATCAACTACCAAAATTGAACCAGGAAGAAATAGAAAACCTGAACAGACCTATAACCACTAAGGAAATGGAAACAGTCATCAAAAATCTCCCAAGAAACAAAAGCCCAGGGCCAGATGGCTTCCCAGGGGAATTCTATCAGCCATTTCAAGAAGAATTAATACCTATTCTCCTGAAACTGTTCCAAAAAATAGAAATGGAAGGGAAACTTCCAAACTCATTTTATGAGGCCAGCATTACCTTGATCCCAAAACCAGACAAAGACCCCATCAAAAAGAGAATTACAGACCAATATCCTTGATGAACATGGAAGCAAAAATTCTCACACACACACAAAAAAAACTAGCCAATGGGTTCCAACATTACATTCAAAGGATTATTCACCAGGACCAAGTGGGATTTATTCCTGGGCTGCAAGGCTGGTTCAACATCCGCAAATCAATCAACGTGATACAATACATTAACAAAAGAAAGAGCAAGAATCATATGATCCTCTCAATAGATGCAGAAAAAGCATTTGACAAAGTACAACATCCTTTCTTGATCCAAACTCTTCACAGTATAGGGATAGAGGGTACATACCTCAATATCATAAAAGCCATCTATGAAAAACCGACAGCGAATATCATTCTCAATGGGGAAAGGCCGAGAGCTTTTCCCATAAAGTCAGGAACGCGGCAGGGATGTCCACTCTCACCACTGCTATTCAACGTAGTATTAGAAGTCCTAGCCACAGCAATCAGACAACAAAAAGAAATCAAAGGCATCCAAAACGGCAAAGAGGAAGTCAAACCTCTCACTCTTTGCAGATGATAAGATACTGTATGTGGAAAACCCAAAAGACTCCACCCCAAAACTGCTAGAACTCATACAGGAATTCAGTAAAGTAGCAGGAGACAAAATCAGTGCACAGAAATCGGTGGCATTCCTCTACAGCAACAACAAGACAGAAGAGAGACAAATCAAGGAGTCGATCCCATTTAAAATTGCACCCAAAACCATTAGATCCCTAGGAAGAAATCTAACCAAAGAGGCAAAGGAGCTGTACTCAGAAAACTATAAAATACTCATGAAAGAAATGGAAGAAGACACAAAGAAATGGAACAACGTTCCGTGCTCATGGATTGGGAGAATCAACATTGTGAAGATGTCAATGCTACCTAGAGCAATCTACACATTCAATGCAATCCCCATCAAAATACCATCCACTTTTCTCAAAGAAATGGAAGAAATAATCCTCAAATTTGTATGGAACCAGAAGAGACCCAGAATAGCCAGAGGACTCCTGAAAAAGAAAAGCAAAGCTGGCGGCATCACAATTCCGGACTTCCAGCTCTATGACAAAGCTGTCATCATCAAGACAGTATGGTACTGGCACAAAAACAGACACATAGATCAATGGAACAGAATCGAGAGCCCAGAAATGGACCCTCAACTCTATGGTCAACTTATCTTTGACAAAGCAGGAAAGAATGTCCAATGGCAAAAAGACAGTCTCTTCAACAAATGGTGTTGGGAAAATTGGACAGCCACATGCAGAAGAATGAAACAGGACCATTTCCTTACACCACACACAAAAATAGACTCCAAACGGTTGAAAGACCTAAACGTGAGACAGGAGTCCATCAAAATCCTAAAGGAGAACACAGGTAGCAACCTTTTCGACCTTAGCCGCAGCAACTTCTTCCTAGAAACGTCGCCAAAGGCACGGGAAGCCAGGGCAAAAATGAACTCTTGGGATTTCATCAAGATAAAAAGCTTTTGCACAGCAAAAGAAACAGTCCACAAAACCAAAAGACAACCGACAGAATGGGAGAAAATATTTGCAACTGACCTATCAGATAAAGGGCTAGTATCCAAAATCTATAAAGAACTGATCAAACTCAACACCCAAAGAAGAAATAATCCAATCAAGAAATGGGCAGAAGACATGAACAGACATTTCTCCAAAGAAGACATCCAAATGGCCAACAGGCACATGAAAAAGTGCTCCACATCGCTCGGCATCAGGGAAATCCAAATCAAAACCTCCATGAGATACCACCTCACACCCGTCAGAATGGCTGAAATTAACAAGTCAGGGAACGACAGATGTTGGCGGGGATGTGGAGAAAGGGGAACCCTCCTACACTGTTGGTGGGAATGCAAGCTAGTGCAACCCCTCTGGAAAACAATATGGAGGTTCCTCAAACAGTTGAAATTAGAGCTACCGTTCGATCCAGCAATTGCACTACTGGGTATTTACCACAAAGATACAAATGTAGGGACCCGAAGGGGTACGTGTACCCCAATGTTTATAGCAGCAATGTCCACCATAGCCAAACGGTGGAAAGAGCCAAGATGCCCATCGACAGATGAATGGATAAAGAAGATGTGGTGTATATACACAATGGAATATTATGCAGCCATCAAAAGGAATGAGATCTTGCCATTTGCAACGACGTGGATGGAACTGGAGGGTGTTATGCTGAGTGAAATAAGTCAATCAGAGAAAGACATGTATCATATGACCTCACTGATATGAGGAATTCTTCATCTCGGGAAAGAAACTGAGTGTTACTGGAGTGGTTGGGGGTGGGAGGGATGGGGTGGCTGGGTGATAGACATTGGGGAGGGTATGTGCTACGGTGAGCGCTGTGAATTGTGCAAGACTGTTGAATCACAGTTCTGTACTTCTGAAACAAATAACGCAACATATTTTAAGAAAAAAGAAAAAGAAGAAGATAACAGGAGAGGAAGAAAAGGGGAGTATGTCAGAGGGGGAGACGAACCATGAGAGATGATGGACTCTGAGAAACAAACTGAGGGTTCTAGAGGGGAGGGGGGTAGGAGGAGGGGTGAGCCTGGTGATGGGTATTGAGGAGGGCACGTTCTGCATGGAGCACTGGGTGTTATGAACAAACAATGAATCATGGAACACTGCACCAAAAACTAATGATGTAATATATGGTGATTAACATAACAATAAAAAATTAAAAAAAAAAAACCAGACCCATCAATATGCTGTCTGCAAGAGACTCATTTTAGAGCCAAAGACACCCCCACATTAAAAGTGAGGGGGTGGAAAACCATTTACCATGCTAATGGACACCAAAAGAAAGCTGGGGTGGCAATCCTTCTATCAGACAAACTAGATTTTAAAACAAAGACTGTAATAAGAGATGACGAAGGACACTATATCCTACTTAAAGGGTCTATCCAACAAGAAGATCTAACAATTGTAAAGATCTATGCCCGGAACATGGGAGCAGGCAATTATATAAGGCAATTAATAACAAAAGCAAAGAAACACATTGACAACAATACAATAATAGTGGGGGACTTTAACACCCCCCTGACTGAAATGGACAGATCATCTAAGCCAAAGATCAACAAGGAAATAAAGACTTTAAATGACACACTGGACCAAATGGACTTCACAGACATATTCAGAACATTCCATCCCCAAGCAAAGGAATACACATTCTTCTCTAGTGCCCATGGAACATTCTCCAGAACTGATCACATCCCAGGTCACAAATCAGGTCTCAATCGGTACCAAAAGATTGGGATCATTCCCTGCATATTTTCAGACCACAATGCTTTGAAACTAGAACTCAACCACAAGAGGAATGTCGGAAAGAACTCAAATACATGGAGGCTAAAGAGCATCCTACTAAAGAATGAATGGGTCAACCAGGAAATTAAAGAAGAATTAAAAAAATTCATGGAAACCAATGAAAATGAAAACACAACGGTTCCAAATCTTTGGGATACAACAAAGGCAGTCCTGAGAGGAAAGTATATAGCAATACAAGCCTTTGTCAAGAAACAAGAAAGGTCTCAAATACACAACCTAACCCTACACCTAAAGGAGCTGGAGAAAGAACAGCAAATAAAGCCTAAACCCAGCAGGAGAAGAGAAATCATAAAGATCAGAGCAGAAATCAATGAACTAGAAACCAAAAGAACAGTAGAACAGATCCACGAAACTAGGAGCTGGTTCTTGGAAAGAATGAACAAGATTGATAAACCCCTGGCCAGACTTATCAAGAAGAAACGAGAAATGACCCAAATCAACAAAATCATGAAGGAAAGAGGAGAGATCACAACCAACACCAAAGAAATACAAACAATGATAAGAACATATTATGAGCAACTCTATGCCAGCAAATTAGATAACCTGGAAGAAATGGGTGCATTCCTAGAGATGTATCAACTACCAAAATTGAACCAGGAAGAAATAGAAAACCTGAACAGACCTATAACCACTAAGGAAATTGAAACAGTCATCAAAAATCTCCCAAGAAACAAAAGCCCAGGGCCAGATGGCTTCCCAGGGGAATTCTATCAGCCATTTCAAGAAGAATTAATACCTATTCTCCTGAAACTGTTCCAAAAAATAGAAATGGAAGGGAAACTTCCAAACTCATTTTATGAGGCCAGCATTACCTTGATCCCAAAACCAGACAAAGACCCCATCAAAAAAGAGAATTACAGACCAATATCCTTGATGAACATGGAAGCAAAAATTCTCACACACACACAAAAAAAACTAGCCAATGGGTTCCAACAGTACATTAAAAGGATTATTCACCAGGACAAAGTGGGATTTATTCCTGGGATGCAAGGCTGGTTCAACATCCGCAAATCAATCAACGTGATACAATACATTAACAAAAGAAAGAGCAAGAATCATATGAACCTCTCAATAGATGCAGAAAAAGCATTTGACAAAGTACAACATCCTTTCTTGAACAAAACTCTTCACAGTATAGGGATAGAGGGTACATACCTCACTATCATAAAAGCCATCTATGAAAAACCGACAGCGAATATCATTCTCAATGGGGAAAGGCCGAGCGCTTTTCCCATAAAGTCAGGAACGCGGCAGGGATGTCCACTCTCACCACTGCTATTCAACGTAGTATTAGAAGTCCTAGCCACAGCAATCAGACAACAAAAAGAAATCAAAGGCATCCAAAACGGCAAAGAGGAAGTCAAACCTCTCACTCTTTGCAGATGATAAGATACTGTATGTGGAAAACCCAAAAGACTCCACCCTAAAACTGCTAGAACTCATACAGGAATTCAGTAAAGTAGCAGGATACAAAATCAGTGCACAGAAATCGGTGGCATTCCTCTACACCAACAACAAGACAGAAGAGAGACAAATCAAGGAGTCGATCCCATTTACAATTGCACCCAAAACCATTAGATCCCTAGGAAGAAATCTAACCAAAGAGGCAAAGGAGCTGTACTCAGAAAACTATAAAATACTCATGAAAGAAATGGAAGAAGACACAAAGAAATGGAACAACGTTCCGTGCTCATGGATTGGGAGAATCAACATTGTGAAGATGTCAATGCTACCTAGAGCAATCTACACATTCAATGCAATCCCCATCAAAATACCATCCACTTTTCTCAAAGAAAAGGAAGAAATAATCCTCAAATTTGTATGGAACCAGAAGAGACCCAGAATAGCCAGAGGACTCCTGAAAAAGAAAAGCAAAGCTGGCGGCATCACAATTCCGGACTTCCAGCTCTATGACAAAGCTGTCATCATCAAGACAGTATGGTACTGGCACAAAAACAGACACATAGATCAATGGAACAGAATCGAGAGCCCAGAAATGGACCCTCAACTCTATGGTCAACTTATCTTTGACAAAGCAGGAAAGAATGTCCAATGGCAAAAAGACAGTCTCTTCAACAAATGGTGTTGGGAAAATTGGACAGCCACATGCAGAAGAATGAAACTGGACCATTTCCTTACACCACACACAAAAATAGACTCCAAACGGTTGAAAGACCTAAACGTGAGACAGGAGTCCATCAAAATCCTAAAGGAGAACACAGGTAGCAACCTTTTCGACCTTAGCCGCAGCAACTTCTTCCTAGAAACATCGCCAAAGGCACGGGAAGCCAGGGCAAAAATGAACTCTTGGGATTTCATCAAGATAAAAAGCTTTTGCACAGCAAAAGAAACAGTCCACAAAACCAAAAGACAACCGACAGAATGGGAGAAAATATTTGCAACTGACCTATCAGATAAAGGGCTAGTATCCAAAATCTATAAAGAACTGATCAAACTCAACACCCAAAGAAGAAATAATCCAATCAAGAAATGGGCAGAAGACATGAACAGACATTTCTCCAAAGAAGACATCCAAATGGCCAACAGGCACATGAAAAAGTGCTCCACATCGCTCGGCATCAGGGAAATCCAAATCAAAACCTCCATTAGATACCACCTCACACCCGTCAGAATGGCTGAAATTAACAAGTCAGGGAACGACAGAAGTTGGCGAGGATGTGGAGAAAGGGGAACCCTCCTACACTGTTGGTGGGAATGCAAGCTAGTGCAACCCCTCTGGAAAACAATATGGAGGTTCCTCAAACAGTTGAAATTAGAGCTACCGTTCGATCCAGCAATTGCCCTACTGGGTATTTACCAGAAAGATACAAATGTGGGGACCCGATGGGGTACGTGTACGCCAATGTTTATAGCAGCAATGTCCACCATAGCCAAACGGTGGAAAGAGCCAAGATGCCCATCGAAAGATGAATGGATAAAGAAGATGTGATGTATATACACAATGGAATATTATGCAGCCATCCAAAGGAATGAGATCTTGCCATTTGCAACGACGTGGATGGAACTGGAGGGTGTTATGCTGAGTGAAATAAGTCAATCAGAGAAAGACATGTATCATATGACCTCACTGATATGAGGAATTCTTCATCTCGGGAAAGAAACTGAGTGTTACTGGAGTGGTTGGGGGTGGGAGGGATGGGGTGGCTGGGTGATAGACATTGGGGAGGGTATGTGCTACGGTGAGCGCTGTGAATTATGCAAGACTGTTGAATCACAGTTCTGTACTTCTGAAACAAATAACGCAACATATTTTAAGAAAAAAGAAAAAGAAGAAGATAACAGGAGAGGAAGAAAAGGGGAGTATGTCAGAGGGGGAGACGAACCATGAGAGATGATGGACTCTGAGAAACAAACTGAGGGTTCTAGAGGGGAGGGGGGTAGGAGGAGGGGTGAGCCTGGTGATGGGTATTGAGGAGGGCACGTTCTGCATGGAGCACTGGGTGTTATGAACAAACAATGAATCATGGAACACTGCACCAAAAACTAATGATGTAATATATGGTGATTAACATAACAATAAAAAATTAAAAAAAAAAACCAGACCCATCAATATGCTGTCTGCAAGAGACTCATTTTAGAGCCAAAGACACCCCCACATTAAAAGTGAGGGGGTGGAAAACCATTTACCATGCTAATGGACACCAAAAGAAAGCTGGGGTGGCAATCCTTCTATCAGACAAACTAGATTTTAAAACAAAGACTGTAATAAGAGATGACGAAGGACACTATATCCTACTTAAAGGGTCTATCCAACAAGAAGATCTAACAATTGTAAAGATCTATGCCCCGAACATGGGAGCAGGCAATTATATAAGGCAATTAATAACAAAAGCAAAGAAACACATTGACAACAATACAATAATAGTGGGGGACTTTAACACCCCCCTGACTGAAATGGACAGATCATCTAAGCAAAAGATCAACAAGGAAATAAAGACTTTAAATGACACACTGGACCAAATGGACTTCACAGACATATTCAGAACATTCCATCCCCAAGCAAAGGAATACACATTCTTCTCTAGTGCCCATGGAACATTCTCCAGAACTGATCACATCCCAGGTCACAAATCAGGTCTCAATCGGTACCAAAAGATTGGGATCATTCCCTGCATATTTTCAGACCACAATGCTTTGAAACTAGAACTCAACCACAAGAGGAATGTCGGAAAGAACTCAAATACATGGAGGCTAAAGAGCATCCTACTAAAGAATGAATGGGTCAACCAGGAAATTAAAGAAGAATTAAAAAAATTCATGGAAACCAATGAAAATGAAAACACAACGGTTCAAAATCTTTGGGATACAACAAAGGCAGTCCTGAGAGGAAAGTATATAGCAATACAAGCCTTTCTCAAGAAACAAGAAAGGTCTCAAATACACAACCTAACCCTAAACCTAAAGGAGCTGGAGAAAGAACAGCAAATAAAGCCTAAACCCAGCAGGAGAAGAGAAATCATAAAGATCAGAGCAGAAATCAATGAACTAGAAACCAAAAGAACAGTAGAACAGATCCACGAAACTAGGAGCTGGTTCTTGGAAAGAATGAACAAGATTGATAAACCCCTGGCCAGACTTATCAAGAAGAAAAGAGAAATGACCCAAATCAACAAAATCATGAAGGAAAGAGGAGAGATCACAACCAACACCAAAGAAATACAAACAATGATAAGAACATATTATGAGCAACTCTATGCCAGCAAATTAGATAACCTGGAAGAAATGGGTGCATTCCTAGAGATGTATCAACAACCAAAATTGAACCAGGAAGAAATAGAAAACCTGAACAGACCTATAACCACTAAGGAAATTGAAACAGTCATCAAAAATCTCCCAAGAAACAAAAGCCCAGGGCCAGATGGCTTCCCAGGGGAATTCTATCAGCCATTTCAAGAAGAATTAATACCTATTCTCCTGAAACTGTTCCAAAAAATAGAAATGGAAGGGAAACTTCCAAACTCATTTTATGAGGCCAGCATTACCTTGATCCCAAAACCAGACAAAGACCCCATCAAAAAAGAGAATTACAGACCAATATCCTTGATGAACATGGAAGCAAAAATTCTCACACACACACAAAAAAAACTAGCCAATGGGTTCCAACAGTACATTAAAAGGATTATTCACCAGGACCAAGTGGGATTTATTCCTGGGCTGCAAGGCTGGTTCAACATCCGCAAATCAATCAACGTGATACAATACATTAACAAAAGAAAGAGCAAGAATCATATGAACCTCTCAATAGATGCAGAAAAAGCATTTGACAAAGTACAACATCCTTTCTTGATCCAAACTCTTCACAGTATAGGGATAGAGGGTACATACCTCAATATCATAAAAGCCATCTATGAAAAACCGACAGCGAATATCATTCTCAATGGGGAAAGGCCGAGAGCTTTTCCCATAAAGTCAGGAACGCGGCAGGGATGTCCACTCTCACCACTGCTATTCAACGTAGTATTAGAAGTCCTAGCCACAGCAATCAGACAACAAAAAGAAATCAAAGGCATCCAAAACGGCAAAGAGGAAGTCAAACCTCTCACTCTTTGCAGATGATAAGATACTGTATGTGGAAAACCCAAAAGACTCCACCCCAAAACTGCTAGAACTCATACAGGAATTCAGTAAAGTAGCAGGAGACAAAATCAGTGCACAGAAATCGGTGGCATTCCTCTACAGCAACAACAAGACAGAAGAGAGACAAATCAAGGAGTCGATCCCATTTACAATTGCACCCAAAACCATTAGATCCCTAGGAAGAAATCTAACCAAAGAGGCAAAGGAGCTGTACTCAGAAAACTATAAAATACTCATGAAAGAAATGGAAGAAGACACAAAGAAATGGAACAACGTTCCGTGCTCATGGATTGGGAGAATCAACATTGTGAAGATGTCAATGCTACCTAGAGCAATCTACACATTCAATGCAATCCCCATCAAAATACCATCCACTTTTCTCAAAGAAATGGAAGAAATAATCCTCAAATTTGTATGGAACCAGAAGAGACCCAGAATAGCCAGAGGACTCCTGAAAAAGAAAAGCAAAGCTGGCGGCATCACAATTCCGGACTTCCAGCTCTATGACAAAGCTGTCATCATCAAGACAGTATGGTACTGGCACCAAAACAGACACATAGATCAATGGAACAGAATCGAGAGCCCAGAAACGGACCCTCAACTCTATGGTCAACTTATCTTTGACAAAGCAGGAAAGAATGTCCAATGGCAAAAAGACAGTCTCTTCAACAAATGGTGTTGGGAAAATTGGACAGCCACATGCAGAAGAATGAAACTGGACCATTTCCTTACACCACACACAAAAATAGACTCCAAACGGTTGAAAGACCTAAACGTGAGACAGGAGTCCATCAAAATCCTAAAGGAGAACACAGGTAGCAACCTTTTCGACCTTAGCCGCAGCAACTTCTTCCTAGAAACATCGCCAAAGGCACGGGAAGCCAGGGCAAAAATGAACTCTTGGGATTTCATCAAGATAAAAAGATTTGCACAGCAAAAGAAACAGTCCACAAAACCAAAAGACAACCGACAGAATGGGAGAAAATATTTGCAACTGACCTATCAGATAAAGGGCTAGTATCCAAAATCTATAAAGAACTGATCAAACTCAACACCCAAAGAAGAAATAATCCAATCAAGAAATGGGCAGAAGACATGAACAGACATTTCTCCAAGAAGACATCCAAATGGCCAACAGGCACATGAAAAAGTGCTCCACATCGCTCGGCATCAGGGAAATCCAAATCAAAACCTCCATGAGATACCACCTCACATCCGTCAGAATGGCTGAAATTAACAAGTCAGGGAACGACAGATGTTGGCGGGGATGTGGAGAAAGGGGAACCCTCCTACACTGTTGGTGGGAATGCAAGCTAGTGCAACCCCTCTGGAAAACAATATGGAGGTTCCTCAAACAGTTGAAATTAGAGCTACCGTTCGATCCAGCAATTGCACTACTGGGTATTTACCAGAAAGATACAAATGTAGGGACCCGATGGGGTACGTGTACCCCAATGTTTATAGCAGCAATGTCCACCATAGCCAAACGGTGGAAAGAGCCAAGATGCCCATCGAAAGATGAATGGATAAAGAAGATGTGATGTATATACACAATGGAATATTATGCAGCCTTCCAAAGGAATGAGATCTTGCCATTTGCAACGACGTGGATGGAACTGGAGGGTGTTATGCTGAGTGAAATAAGTCAATCAGAGAAAGACATGTATCATATGACCTCACTGATATGAGGAATTCTTCATCTCGGGAAAGAAACTGAGTGTTACTGGAGTGGTTGGGGGTGGGAGGGATGGGGTGGCTGGGTGATAGACATTGGGGAGGGTATGTGCTACGGTGAGCGCTGTGAATTATGCAAGACTGTTGAATCACAGTTCTGTACTTCTGAAACAAATAACGCAACATATTTTAAGAAAAAAGAAAAAGAAGAAGATAACAGGAGAGGAAGAAAAGGGGAGTATGTCAGAGGGGGAGACGAACCATGAGAGATGATGGACTCTGAGAAACAAACTGAGGGTTCTAGAGGGGAGGGGGGTAGGAGGAGGGGTGAGCCTGGTGATGGGTATTGAGGAGGGCACGTTCTGCATGGAGCACTGGGTGTTATGAACAAACAATGAATCATGGAACACTGCACCAAAAACTAATGATGTAATATATGGTGATTAACATAACAATAAAAAATTAAAAAAAAAACCAGACCCATCAATATGCTGTCTGCAAGAGACTCATTTTAGAGCCAAAGACACCCCCACATTAAAAGTGAGGGGGTGGAAAACCATTTACCATGCTAATGGACACCAAAAGAAAGCTGGGGTGGCAATCCTTCTATCAGACAAACTAGATTTTAAAACAAAGACTGTAATAAGAGTTGACGAAGGACACTATATCCTACTTAAAGGGTCTATCCAACAAGAAGATCTAACAATTGTAAAGATCTATGCCCCGAACATGGGAGCAGGCAATTATATAAGGCAATTAATAACAAAAGCAAAGAAACACATTGACAACAATACAATAATAGTGGGGGACTTTAACACCCCCCTGACTGAAATGGACAGATCATCTAAGCAAAAGATCAACAAGGAAATAAAGACTTTAAATGACACACTGGACCAAATGGACTTCACAGACATATTCAGAACATTCCATCCCCAAGCAAAGGAATACACATTCTTCTCTAGTGCCCATGGAACATTCTCCAGAACTGATCACATCCCAGGTCACAAATCAGGTCTCAATCGGTACCAAAAGATTGGGATCATTCCCTGCATATTTTCAGACCACAATGCTTTGAAACTAGAACTCAACCACAAGAGGAAAGTCGGAAAGAACTCAAATACATGGAGGCTAAAGAGCATCCTACTAAAGAATGAATGGGTCAACCAGGAAATTAAAGAAGAATTAAAAAAATTCATGGAAACCAATGAAAATGAAAACACAACGGTTCAAAATCTTTGGGATACAACAAAGGCAGTCCTGAGAGGAAAGTATATAGCAATACAAGCCTTTCTCAAGAAACAAGAAAGGTCTCAAATACACAACCTAACCCTACACCTAAAGGAGCTGGAGAAAGAACAGCAAATAAAGCCTAAACCCAGCAGGAGAAGAGAAATCATAAAGATCAGAGCAGAAATCAATGAACTAGAAACCAAAAGAACAGTAGAACAGATCCACGAAACTAGGAGCTGGTTCTTGGAAAGAATGAACAAGATTGATAAACCCCTAGCCAGACTTATCAAGAAGAAAAGAGAAATGACCCAAATCAACAAAATCATGAAGGAAAGAGGAGAGATCACAACCAACACCAAAGAAATACAAACAATGATAAGAACATATTATGAGCAACTCTATGCCAGCAAATTAGATAACCTGGAAGAAATGGGTGCATTCCTAGAGATGTATCAACAACCAAAATTGAACCAGGAAGAAATAGAAAACCTGAACAGACCTATAACCACTAAGGAAATTGAAACAGTCATCAAAAATCTCCCAAGAAACAAAAGCCCAGGGCCAGATGGCTTCCCAGGGGAATTCTATCAGCCATTTCAAGAAGAATTAATACCTATTCTCCTGAAACTGTTCCAAAAAATAGAAATGGAAGGGAAACTTCCAAACTCATTTTATGAGGCCAGCATTACCTTGATCCCAAAACCAGACAAAGACCCCATCAAAAAAGAGAATTACAGACCAATATCCTTGATGAACATGGAAGCAAAAATTCTCACACACACACAAAAAAAACTAGCCAATGGGTTCCAACAGTACATTAAAAGGATTATTCACCAGGACCAAGTGGGATTTATTCCTGGGCTGCAAGGCTGGTTCAACATCCGCAAATCAATCAACGTGATACAATACATTAACAAAAGAAAGAGCAAGAATCATATGATCCTCTCAATAGATGCAGAAAAAGCATTTGACAAAGTACAACATCCTTTCTTGATCCAAACTCTTCACAGTATAGGGATAGAGGGTACATACCTCACTATCATAAAAGCCATCTATGAAAAACCGACAGCGAATATCATTCTCAATGGGGAAAGGCCGAGAGCTTTTCCCATAAAGTCAGGAACGCGGCAGGGATGTCCACTCTCACCACTGCTATTCAACGTAGTATTAGAAGTCCTAGCCACAGCAATCAGACAACAAAAAGAAATCAAAGGCATCCAAAACGGCAAAGAGGAAGTCAAACCTCTCACTCTTTGCAGATGATAAGATACTGTATGTGGAAAACCCAAAAGACTCCACCCCAAAACTGCTAGAACTCATACAGGAATTCAGTAAAGTAGCAGGATACAACATCAGTGCACAGAAATCGGTGGCATTCCTCTACACCAACAACAAGACAGAAGAGAGACAAATCAAGGAGTCGATCCCATTTACAATTGCACCCAAAACCATTAGATCCCTAGGAAGAAATCTAACCAAAGAGGCAAAGGAGCTGTACTCAGAAAACTATAAAATACTCATGAAAGAAATGGAAGAAGACACAAAGAAATGGAAGAACGTTCCGGGCTCATGGATTGGGAGAATCAACATTGTGAAGATGTCAATGCTACCTAGAGCAATCTACACATTCAATGCAATCCCCATCAAAATACCATCCACTTTTCTCAAAGAAATGGAAGAAATAATCCTCAAATTTGTATGGAACCAGAAGAGACCCAGAATAGCCAGAGGACTCCTGAAAAAGAAAAGCAAAGCTGGCGGCATCACAATTCCGGACTTCCAGCTCTATGACAAAGCTGTCATCATCAAGACAGTATGGTACTGGCACAAAAACAGACACATAGATCATTGGAACAGAATCGAGAGCCCAGAAATGGACCCTCAACTCTATGGTCAACTTATCTTTGACAAAGCAGGAAAGAATGTCCAATGGCAAAAAGACAGTCTCTTCAACAAATGGTGTTGGGAAAATTGGACAGCCACATGCAGAAGAATGAAACTGGACCATTTCCTTACACCACACACAAAAATAGACTCCAAACGGTTGAAAGACCTAAACGTGAGACAGGAGTCCATCAAAATCCTAAAGGAGAACACAGGTAGCAACCTTTTCGACCTTAGCCGCAGCAACTTCTTCCTAGAAACATCGCCAAAGGCACGGGAAGCCAGGGCAAAAATGAACTCTTGGGATTTCATCAAGATAAAAAGCTTTTGCACAGCAAAAGAAACAGTCCACAAAACCAAAAGACAACCGACAGAATGGGAGAAAATATTTGCAACTGACCTATCAGATAAAGGGCTAGTATCCAAAATCTATAAAGAACTGATCAAACTCAACACCCAAAGAAGAAATAATCCAATCAAGAAATGGGCAGAAGACATGAACAGACATTTCTCCAAAGAAGACATCCAAATGGCCAACAGGCACATGAAAAAGTGCTCCACATCGCTCGGCATCAGGGAAATCCAAATCAAAACCTCCATGAGATACCCGTCAGAATGGCTGAAATTAACAAGTCAGGGAACGACAGATGTTGGCGGGGATGTGGAGAAAGGGGAACCCTCCTACACTGTTGGTGGGAATGCAAGCTAGTGCAACCCCTCTGGAAAACAATATGGAGGTTCCTCAAACAGTTGAAATTAGAGCTACCGTTCGATCCAGCAATTGCACTACTGGGTATTTACCACAAAGATACAAATGTAGGGACCCGAAGGGGTACGTGTACCCCAATGTTTATAGCAGCAATGTCCACCATAGCCAAACGGTGGAAAGAGCCAAGATGCCCATCGACAGATGAATGGATAAAGAAGATGTGGTGTATATACACAATGGAATATTATGCAGCCATCAAAAGGAATGAGATCTTGCCATTTGCAACGACGTGGATGGAACTGGAGGGTGTTATGCTGAGTGAAATAAGTCAATCAGAGAAAGACATGTATCATATGACCTCACTGATATGAGGAATTCTTCATCTCGGGAAAGAAACTGAGTGTTACTGGAGTGGTTGGGGGTGGGAGGGATGGGGTGGCTGGGTGATAGACATTGGGGAGGGTATGTGCTACGGTGAGCGCTGTGAATTGTGCAAGACTGTTGAATCACAGTTCTGTACTTCTGAAACAAATAACGCAACATATTTTAAGAAAAAAGAAAAAGAAGAAGATAACAGGAGAGGAAGAAAAGGGGAGTATGTCAGAGGGGGAGACGAACCATGAGAGATGATGGACTCTGAGAAACAAACTGAGGGTTCTAGAGGGGAGGGGGGTAGGAGGAGGGGTGAGCCTGGTGATGGGTATTGAGGAGGGCACGTTCTGCATGGAGCACTGGGTGTTATGAACAAACAATGAATCATGGAACACTGCACCAAAAACTAATGATGTAATATATGGTGATTAACATAACAATAAAAAATTAAAAAAAAAAAACCAGACCCATCAATATGCTGTCTGCAAGAGACTCATTTTAGAGCCAAAGACACCCCCACATTAAAAGTGAGGGGGTGGAAAACCATTTACCATGCTAATGGACACCAAAAGAAAGCTGGGGTGGCAATCCTTCTATCAGACAAACTAGATTTTAAAACAAAGACTGTAATAAGAGATGACGAAGGACACTATATCCTACTTAAAGGGTCTATCCAACAAGAAGATCTAACAATTGTAAAGATCTATGCCCCGAACATGGGAGCAGGCAATTATATAAGGCAATTAATAACAAAAGCAAAGAAACACATTGACAACAATACAATAATACTGGGGGACTTTAACACCCCCCTGACTGAAATGAACAGATCATCTAAGCAAAAGATCAACAAGGAAATAAAGACTTTAAATGACACACTGGACCAAATGGACTTCACAGACATATTCAGAACATTCCATCCCCAAGCAAAGGAATACACATTCTTCTCTAGTGCCCATGGAACATTCTCCAGAACTGATCACATCCCAGGTCACAAATCAGGTCTCAATCGGTACCAAAAGATTGGGATCATTCCCTGCATATTTTCAGACCACAGTGCTTTGAAACTAGAACTCAACCACAAGAGGAATGTCGGAAAGAACTCAAATACATGGAGGCTAAAGACCATCCTACTAAAGAATGAATGGGTCAACCAGGAAATTAAAGAAGAATTAAAAAAATTCATGGAAACCAATGAAAATGAAAACACAACGGTTCAAAATCTTTGGGATACAACAAAGGCAGTCCTGAGAGGAAAGTATATAGAAATACAAGCCTTTCTCAAGAAACAAGAAAGGTCTCAAATACACAACCTGACCCTACACCTAAAGGAGCTGGAGAAAGAACAGCAAATAAAGCCTAAACCCAGCAGGAGAAGAGAAATCATAAAGATCAGAGCAGAAATCAATGAACTAGAAACCAAAAGAACAGTAGAACAGATCCACGAAACTAGGAGCTGGTTCTTGGAAAGAATGAACAAGATTGATAAACCCATGGCCAGACTTATCAAGAAGAAAAGACAAATGACCCAAATCAACAAAATCATGAAGGAAAGAGGAGAGATCACAACCAACACCAAAGAAATACAAACAATGATAAGAACATATTATGAGCAACTCTATGCCAGCAAATTAGATAACCTGGAAGAAATGGGTGCATTCCTAGAGATGTAGCAACTACCAAAATTGAACCAGGAAGAAATAGAAAACCTGAACAGACCTATAACCACTAAGGAAATGGAAACAGTCATCAAAAATCTCCCAAGAAACAAAAGCCCAGGGCCAGATGGCTTCCCAGGGGAATTCTATCAGCCATTTCAAGAAGAATTAATACCTATTCTCCTGAAACTGTTCCAAAAAATAGAAATGGAAGGGAAACTTCCAAACTCATTTTATGAGGCCAGCATTACCTTGATCCCAAAACCAGACAAAGACCCCATCAAAAAAGAGAATTACAGACCAATATCCTTGATGAACATGGAAGCAAAAATTCTCACACACACGCAAAAAAAACTAGCCAATGGGTTCCAACAGTACATTAAAAGGATTATTCACCAGGACCAAGTGGGATTTATTCCTGGGCTGCAAGGCTGGTTCAACATCCGCAAATCAATCAACGTGATACAATACATTAACAAAAGAAAGAGCAAGAATCATATGATCCTCTCAATAGATGCAGAAAAAGCATTTGACAAAGTACAACATCCTTTCTTGATCCAAACTCTTCACAGTATAGGGATAGAGGGTACATACCTCACTATCATAAAAGCCATCTATGAAAAACCGACAGCGAATATCATTCTCAATGGGGAAAGGCCGAGCGCTTTTCCCATAAAGTCAGGAACGGGGCAGGGATGTCCACTCTCACCACTGCTATTCAACGTAGTATTAGAAGTCCTAGCCACAGCAATCAGACAACAAAAAGAAATCAAAGGCATCCAAAACGGCAAAGAGGAAGTCAAACCTCTCACTCTTTGCAGATGATAAGATACTGTATGTGGAAAACCCAAAAGACTCCACCCCAAAACTGCTAGAACTCATACAGGAATTCAGTAAAGTAGCAGGATACAAAATCAGTGCACAGAAATCGGTGGCATTCCTCTACAGCAACAACAAGACAGAAGAGAGACAAATCAAGGAGTCGATCCCATTTACAATTGCACCCAAAACCATTAGATCCCTAGGAAGAAATCTAACCAAAGAGGCAAAGGAGCTGTACTCAGAAAACTATAAAATACTCATGAAAGAAATGGAAGAAGACACAAAGAAATGGAACAACGTTCCGTGCTCATGGATTGGGAGAATCAACATTGTGAAGATGTCAATGCTACCTAGAGCAATCTACACATTCAATGCAATCCCCATCAAAATACCATCCACTTTTCTCAAAGAAATGGAAGAAATAATCCTCAAATTTGTATGGAACCAGAAGAGACCCAGAATAGCCAGAGGACTCCTGAAAAAGAAAAGCAAAGCTGGCGGCATCACAATTCCGGACTTCCAGCTCTATGACAAAGCTGTCATCATCAAGACAGTATGGTACTGGCACCAAAACAGACACATAGATCAATGGAACAGAATCGAGAGCCCAGAAATGGACCCTCAACTCTATGGTCAACTTATCTTTGACAAAGCAGGAAAGAATGTCCAATGGCAAAAAGACAGTCTCTTCAACAAATGGTGTTGGGAAAATTGGACAGCCACATGCAGAAGAATGAAACTGGACCATTTCCTTACACCACACACAAAAATAGACTCCAAACGGTTGAAAGACCTAAACGTGAGACAGGAGTCCATCAAAATCCTAAAGGAGAACACAGGTAGCAACCTTTTCGACCTTAGCCGCAGCAACTTCTTCCTAGAAACATCGCCAAAGGCACGGGAAGCCAGGGCAAAAATGAACTCTTGGGATTTCATCAAGATAAAAAGCTTTTGCACAGCAAAAGAAACAGTCCACAAAACCAAAAGACAACCGACAGAATGGGAGAAAATATTTGCAACTGACCTATCAGATAAAGGGCTAGTATCCAAAATCTATAAAGAACTGATCAAACTCAACACCCAAAGAAGAAATAATCCAATCAAGAAATGGGCAGAAGACATGAACAGACATTTCTCCAAAGAAGACATCCAAATGGCCAACAGGCACATGAAAAAGTGCTCCACATCGCTCGGCATCAGGGAAATCCAAATCAAAACCTCCATGAGATACCACCTCACACCCGTCAGAATGGCTGAAATTAACAAGTCAGGGAACGACAGATGTTGGCGGGGATGTGGAGAAAGGGGAACCCTCCTACACTGTTGGTGGGAATGCAAGCTAGTGCAACCCCTCTGGAAAACAATATGGAGGTTCCTCAAACAGTTGAAATTAGAGCTACCGTTCGATCCAGCAATTGCACTACTGGGTATTTACCACAAAGATACAAATGTAGGGACCCGAAGGGGTACGTGTACCCCAATGTTTATAGCAGCAATGTCCACCATAGCCAAACGGTGGAAAGAGCCAAGATGCCCATCGACAGATGAATGGATAAAGAAGATGTGGTGTATATACACAATGGAATATTATGCAGCCATCAAAAGGAATGAGATCTTGCCATTTGCAACGACGTGGATGGAACTGGAGGGTGTTATGCTGAGTGAAATAAGTCAATCAGAGAAAGACATGTATCATATGACCTCACTGATATGAGGAATTCTTCATCTCGGGAAAGAAACTGAGTGTTACTGGAGTGGTTGGGGGTGGGAGGGATGGGGTGGCTGGGTGATAGACATTGGGGAGGGTATGTGCTACGGTGAGCGCTGTGAATTGTGCAAGACTGTTGAATCACAGTTCTGTACTTCTGAAACAAATAACGCAACATATTTTAAGAAAAAAGAAAAAGAAGAAGATAACAGGAGAGGAAGAAAAGGGGAGTATGTCAGAGGGGGAGACGAACCATGAGAGATGATGGACTCTGAGAAACAAACTGAGGGTTCTAGAGGGGAGGGGGGTAGGAGGAGGGGTGAGCCTGGTGATGGGTATTGAGGAGGGCACGTTCTGCATGGAGCACTGGGTGTTATGAACAAACAATGAATCATGGAACACTGCACCAAAAACTAATGATGTAATATATGGTGATTAACATAACAATAAAAAATTAAAAAAAAAAAACCAGACCCATCAATATGCTGTCTGCAAGAGACTCATTTTAGAGCCAAAGACACCCCCACATTAAAAGTGAGGGGGTGGAAAACCATTTACCATGCTAATGGACACCAAAAGAAAGCTGGGGTGGCAATCCTTCTATCAGACAAACTAGATTTTAAAACAAAGACTGTAATAAGAGATGACGAAGGACACTATATCCTACTTAAAGGGTCTATCCAACAAGAAGATCTAACAATTGTAAAGATCTATGCCCCGAACATGGGAGCAGGCAATTATATAAGGCAATTAATAACAAAAGCAAAGAAACACATTGACAACAATACAATAATAGTGGGGGACTTTAACACCCCCCTGACTGAAATGAACAGATCATCTAAGCAAAAGATCAACAAGGAAATAAAGACTTTAAATGACACACTGGACCAAATGGACTTCACAGACATATTCAGAACATTCCATCCCCAAGCAAAGGAATACACATTCTTCTCTAGTGCCCATGGAACATTCTCCAGAACTGATCACATCCCAGGTCACAAATCAGGTCTCAATCGGTACGAAAAGATTGGGATCATTCCCTGCATATTTTCAGACCACAGTGCTTTGAAACTAGAACTCAACCACAAGAGGAATGTCGGAAAGAACTCAAATACATGGAGGCTAAAGACCATCCTACTAAAGAATGAATGGGTCAACCAGGAAATTAAAGAAGAATTAAAAAAATTCATGGAAACCAATGAAAATGAAAACACAACGGTTCAAAATCTTTGGGATACAACAAAGGCAGTCCTGAGAGGAAAGTATATAGAAATACAAGCCTTTCTCAAGAAACAAGAAAGGTCTCAAATACACAACCTGACCCTACACCTAAAGGAGCTGGAGAAAGAACAGCAAATAAAGCCTAAACCCAGCAGGAGAAGAGAAATCATAAAGATCAGAGCAGAAATCAATGAACTAGAAACCAAAAGAACAGTAGAACAGATCCACGAAACTAGGAGCTGGTTCTTGGAAAGAATGAACAAGATTGATAAACCCATGGCCAGACTTATCAAGAAGAAAAGACAAATGACCCAAATCAACAAAATCATGAAGGAAAGAGGAGAGATCACAACCAACACCAAAGAAATACAAACAATGATAAGAACATATTATGAGCAACTCTATGCCAGCAAATTAGATAACCTGGAAGAAATGGGTGCATTCCTAGAGATGTAGCAACTACCAAAATTGAACCAGGAAGAAATAGAAAACCTGAACAGACCTATAACCACTAAGGAAATGGAAACAGTCATCAAAAATCTCCCAAGAAACAAAAGCCCAGGGCCAGATGGCTTCCCAGGGGAATTCTATCAGCCATTTCAAGAAGAATTAATACCTATTCTCCTGAAACTGTTCCAAAAAATAGAAATGGAAGGGAAACTTCCAAACTCATTTTATGAGGCCAGCATTACCTTGATCCCAAAACCAGACAAAGACCCCATCAAAAAAGAGAATTACAGACCAATATCCTTGATGAACATGGAAGCAAAAATTCTCACACACACGCAAAAAAAACTAGCCAATGGGTTCCAACAGTACATTAAAAGGATTATTCACCAGGACCAAGTGGGATTTATTCCTGGGCTGCAAGGCTGGTTCAACATCCGCAAATCAATCAACGTGATACAATACATTAACAAAAGAAAGAGCAAGAATCATATGATCCTCTCAATAGATGCAGAAAAAGCATTTGACAAAGTACAACATCCTTTCTTGATCCAAACTCTTCACAGTATAGGGATAGAGGGTACATACCTCACTATCATAAAAGCCATCTATGAAAAACCGACAGCGAATATCATTCTCAATGGGGAAAGGCCGAGCGCTTTTCCCATAAAGTCAGGAACGGGGCAGGGATGTCCACTCTCACCACTGCTATTCAACGTAGTATTAGAAGTCCTAGCCACAGCAATCAGACAACAAAAAGAAATCAAAGGCATCCAAAACGGCAAAGAGGAAGTCAAACCTCTCACTCTTTGCAGATGATAAGATACTGTATGTGGAAAACCCAAAAGACTCCACCCCAAAACTGCTAGAACTCATACAGGAATTCAGTAAAGTAGCAGGATACAAAATCAGTGCACAGAAATCGGTGGCATTCCTCTACAGCAACAACAAGACAGAAGAGAGACAAATCAAGGAGTCGATCCCATTTACAATTGCACCCAAAACCATTAGATCCCTAGGAAGAAATCTAACCAAAGAGGCAAAGGAGCTGTACTCAGAAAACTATAAAATACTCATGAAAGAAATGGAAGAAGACACAAAGAAATGGAACAACGTTCCGTGCTCATGGATTGGGAGAATCAACATTGTGAAGATGTCAATGCTACCTAGAGCAATCTACACATTCAATGCAATCCCCATCAAAATACCATCCACTTTTCTCAAAGAAATGGAAGAAATAATCCTCAAATTTGTATGGAACCAGAAGAGACCCAGAATAGCCAGAGGACTCCTGAAAAAGAAAAGCAAAGCTGGCGGCATCACAATTCCGGACTTCCAGCTCTATGACAAAGCTGTCATCATCAAGACAGTATGGTACTGGCACCAAAACAGACACATAGATCAATGGAACAGAATCGAGAGCCCAGAAATGGACCCTCAACTCTATGGTCAACTTATCTTTGACAAAGCAGGAAAGAATGTCCAATGGCAAAAAGACAGTCTCTTCAACAAATGGTGTTGGGAAAATTGGACAGCCACATGCAGAAGAATGAAACTGGACCATTTCCTTACACCACACACAAAAATAGACTCCAAACGGTTGAAAGACCTAAACGTGAGACAGGAGTCCATCAAAATCCTAAAGGAGAACACAGGTAGCAACCTTTTCGACCTTAGCCGCAGCAACTTCTTCCTAGAAACATCGCCAAAGGCACGGGAAGCCAGGGCAAAAATGAACTCTTGGGATTTCATCAAGATAAAAAGCTTTTGCACAGCAAAAGAAACAGTCCACAAAACCAAAAGACAACCGACAGAATGGGAGAAAATATTTGCAACTGACCTATCAGATAAAGGGCTAGTATCCAAAATCTATAAAGAACTGATCAAACTCAACACCCAAAGAAGAAATAATCCAATCAAGAAATGGGCAGAAGACATGAACAGACATTTCTCCAAAGAAGACATCCAAATGGCCAACAGGCACATGAAAAAGTGCTCCACATCGCTCGGCATCAGGGAAATCCAAATCAAAACCTCCATGAGATACCACCTCACACCCGTCAGAATGGCTGAAATTAACAAGTCAGGGAACGACAGATGTTGGCGGGGATGTGGAGAAAGGGGAACCCTCCTACACTGTTGGTGGGAATGCAAGCTAGTGCAACCCCTCTGGAAAACAATATGGAGGTTCCTCAAACAGTTGAAATTAGAGCTACCGTTCGATCCAGCAATTGCACTACTGGGTATTTACCACAAAGATACAAATGTAGGGACCCGAAGGGGTACGTGTACCCCAATGTTTATAGCAGCAATGTCCACCATAGCCAAACGGTGGAAAGAGCCAAGATGCCCATCGACAGATGAATGGATAAAGAAGATGTGGTGTATATACACAATGGAATATTATGCAGCCATCAAAAGGAATGAGATCTTGCCATTTGCAACGACGTGGATGGAACTGGAGGGTGTTATGCTGAGTGAAATAAGTCAATCAGAGAAAGACATGTATCATATGACCTCACTGATATGAGGAATTCTTCATCTCGGGAAAGAAACTGAGTGTTACTGGAGTGGTTGGGGGTGGGAGGGATGGGGTGGCTGGGTGATAGACATTGGGGAGGGTATGTGCTACGGTGAGCGCTGTGAATTGTGCAAGACTGTTGAATCACAGTTCTGTACTTCTGAAACAAATAACGCAACATATTTTAAGAAAAAAGAAAAAGAAGAAGATAACAGGAGAGGAAGAAAAGGGGAGTATGTCAGAGGGGGAGACGAACCATGAGAGATGATGGACTCTGAGAAACAAACTGAGGGTTCTAGAGGGGAGGGGGGTAGGAGGAGGGGTGAGCCTGGTGATGGGTATTGAGGAGGGCACGTTCTGCATGGAGCACTGGGTGTTATGAACAAACAATGAATCATGGAACACTGCACCAAAAACTAATGATGTAATATATGGTGATTAACATAACAATAAAAAATAAAAAAAAAAACCACACCCATCAATATGCTGTCTGCAAGAGACTCATTTTAGAGCCAAAGACACCCCCACATTAAAAGTGAGGGGGTGGAAAACCATTTACCATGCTAATGGACACCAAAAGAAAGCTGGGGTGGCAATCCTTCTATCAGACAAACTAGATTTTAAAACAAAGACTGTAATAAGAGATGACGAAGGACACTATATCCTACTTAAAGGGTCTATCCAACAAGAAGATCTAACAATTGTAAAGATCTATGCCCCGAACATGGGAGCAGCCAATTATATAAGGCAATTAATAACAAAAGCAAAGAAACACATTGACAACAATACAATAATAGTGGGGGACTTTAACACCCCCCTGACTGAAATGAACAGATCATCTAAGCAAAAGATCAACAAGGAAATAAAGACTTTAAATGACACACTGGACCAAATGGACTTCACAGACATATTCAGAACATTCCATCCCCAAGCAAAGGAATACACATTCTTCTCTAGTGCCCATGGAACATTCTCCAGAACTGATCACATCCCAGGTCACAAATCAGGTCTCAATCGGTACCAAAAGATTGGGATCATTCCCTGCATATTTTCAGACCACAGTGCTTTGAAACTAGAACTCAACCACAAGAGGAATGTCGGAAAGAACTCAAATACATGGAGGCTAAAGACCATCCTACTAAAGAATGAATGGGTCAACCAGGAAATTAAAGAAGAATTAAAAAAATTCATGGAAACCAATGAAAATGAAAACACAACGGTTCAAAATCTTTGGGATACAACAAAGGCAGTCCTGAGAGGAAAGTATATAGCAATACAAGCCTTTCTCAAGAAACAAGAAAGGTCTCAAATACACAACCTGACCCTACACCTAAAGGAGCTGGAGAAAGAACAGCAAATAAAGCCTAAACCCAGCAGGAGAAGAGAAATCATAAAGATCAGAGAGGAAATCAATGAACTAGAAACCAAAAGAACAGTAGAACAGATCCACGAAACTAGGAGCTGGTTCTTGGAAAGAATGAACAAGATTGATAAACCCATGGCCAGACTTATCAAGAAGAAAAGAGAAATGACCCAAATCAACAAAATCATGAAGGAAAGAGGGGAGATCACAACCAACACCAAAGAAATACAAACAATGATAAGAACATATTATGAGCAACTCTATGCCAGCAAATTAGATAACCTGGAAGAAATGGGTGCATTCCTAGAGATGTAGCAACTACCAAAATTGAACCAGGAAGAAATAGAAAACCTGAACAGACCTATAACCACTAAGGAAATGGAAACAGTCATCAAAAATCTCCCAAGAAACAAAAGCCCAGGGCCAGATGGCTTCCCAGGGGAATTCTATCAGCCATTTCAAGAAGAATTAATACCTATTCTCCTGAAACTGCTCCAAAAAATAGAAATGGAAGGGAAACTTCCAAACTCATTTTATGAGGCCAGCATTACCTTGATCCCAAAACCAGACAAAGACCCCATCAAAAAAGAGAATTACAGACCAATATCCTTGATGAACATGGAAGCAAAAATTCTCACACACACGCAAAAAAAACTAGCCAATGGGTTTCAACAGTACATTAAAAGGATTATTCACCAGGACCAAGTGGGATTTATTCCTGGGCTGCAAGGCTGGTTCAACATCCGCAAATCAATCAACGTGATACAATACATTAACAAAAGAAAGAGCAAGAATCATATGATCCTCTCAATAGATGCAGAAAAAGCATTTGACAAAGTACAACATCCTTTCTTGATCCAAACTCTTCACAGTATAGGGATAGAGGGTACATACCTCACTATCATAAAAGCCATCTATGAAAAACCGACAGCGAATATCATTCTCAATGGGGAAAGGCCGAGCGCTTTTCCCATAAAGTCAGGAACGGGGCAGGGATGTCCACTCTCACCACTGCTATTCAACGTAGTATTAGAAGTCCTAGCCACAGCAATCAGACAACAAAAAGAAATCAAAGGCATCCAAAACGGCAAAGAGGAAGTCAAACCTCTCACTCTTTGCAGATGATAAGATACTGTATGTGGAAAACCCAAAAGACTCCACCCCAAAACTGCTAGAACTCATACAGGAATTCAGTAAAGTAGCAGGATACAAAATCAGTGCACAGAAATCGGTGGCATTCCTCTACAGCAACAACAAGACAGAAGAGAGACAAATCAAGGAGTCGATCCCATTTACAATTGCACCCAAAACCATTAGATCCCTAGGAAGAAATCTAACCAAAGAGGCAAAGGAGCTGTACTCAGAAAACTATAAAATACTCATGAAAGAAATGGAAGAAGACACAAAGAAATGGAACAACGTTCCGTGCTCATGGATTGGGAGAATCAACATTGTGAAGATGTCAATGCTACCTAGAGCAATCTACACATTCAATGCAATCCCCATCAAAATACCATCCACTTTTCTCAAAGAAATGGAAGAAATAATCCTCAAATTTGTATGGAACCAGAAGAGACCCAGAATAGCCAGAGGACTCCTGAAAAAGAAAAGCAAAGCTGGCGGCATCACAATTCCGGACTTCCAGCTCTATGACAAAGCTGTCATCATCAAGACAGTATGGTACTGGCACCAAAACAGACACATAGATCAATGGAACAGAATGGAGAGCCCAGAAATGGACCCTCAACTCTATGGTCAACTTATCTTTGACAAAGCAGGAAAGAATGTCCAATGGCAAAAAGACAGTCTCTTCAACAAATGGTGTTGGGAAAATTGGACAGCCACATGCAGAAGAATGAAACTGGACCATTTCCTTACACCACACACAAAAATAGACTCCAAACGGTTGAAAGACCTAAACGTGAGACAGGAGTCCATCAAAATCCTAAAGGAGAACACAGGTAGCAACCTTTTCGACCTTAGCCGCAGCAACTTCTTCCTAGAAACATCGCCAAAGGCACGGGAAGCCAGGGCAAAAATGAACTCTTGGGATTTCATCAAGATAAAAAGCTTTTGCACAGCAAAAGAAACAGTCCACAAAACCAAAAGACAACCGACAGAATGGGAGAAAATATTTGCAACTGACCTATCAGATAAAGGGCTAGTATCCAAAATCTATAAAGAACTGATCAAACTCAACACCCAAAGAAGAAATAATCCAATCAAGAAATGGGCAGAAGACATGAACAGACATGTCTCCAAAGAAGACATCCAAATGGCCAACAGGCACATGAAAAAGTGCTCCACATCGCTCGGCATCAGGGAAATCCAAATCAAAACCTCCATGAGATACCACCTCACACCCGTCAGAATGGCTGAAATTAACAAGTCAGGGAACGACAGATGTTGGCGGGGATGTGGAGAAAGGGGAACCCTCCTACACTGTTGGTGGGAATGCAAGCTAGTGCAACCCCTCTGGAAAACAGTATGGAGGTTCCTCAAACAGTTGAAATTAGAGCTACCGTTCGATCCAGCAGTTGCACTACTGGGTATTTACCACAAAGATACAAATGTAGGGACCCGAAGGGGTACGTGTACCCCAATGTTTATAGCAGCAATGTCCACCATAGCCAAACGGTGGAAAGAACCAAGATGCCCATCGACAGATGAATGGATAAAGAAGATGTGGTGTATATACACAATGGAATATTATGCAGCCATCAAAAGGAATGAGATCTTGCCATTTGCAACGACGTGGATGGAACTGGAGGGTGTTATGCTGAGTGAAATAAGTCAATCAGAGAAAGACATGTATCATATGACCTCACTGATATGAGGAATTCTTCATCTCGGGAAAGAAACTGAGTGTTACTGGAGTGGTTGGGCGTGGGAGGGATGGGGTGGCTGGGTGATAGACATTGGGGAGGGTATGTGCTACGGTGAGCGCTGTGAATTGTGCAAGACTGTTGAATCACAGTTCTGTACTTCTGAAACAAATAACGCAACATATTTTAAGAAAAAAGAAAAAGAAGAAGATAACAGGAGAGGAAGAAAAGGGGAGTATGTCAGAGGGGGAGACGAACCATGAGAGATGATGGACTCTGAGAAACAAACTGAGGGTTCTAGAGGGGAGGGGGGTAGGAGGAGGGGTGAGCCTGGTGATGGGTATTGAGGAGGGCACGTTCTGCATGGAGCACTGGGTGTTATGAACAAACAATGAATCATGGAACACTGCACCAAAAACTAATGATGTAATATATGGTGATTAACATAACAATAAAAAATTAAAAAAAAAGACATGCATGCTCAAGGGGACGGTCGCAGGACCGCCTTCAGGAAAGAAGTGGGGAGTTGTGTTCTCCCTTCTGCCGTGGCCTCAGTCTCCCTCAGAAAATGGTTTTGGACGCGCTGGCAGTGCAAGCAGGTATAATCACAGCAAAAGGCTGCCACCCTCAGGAAGGCCTACTCTGCCCGAAGCCCGGTTTCTCTACAGTGCGCTTCCCTCCAATGAGGTTTTTGGCTTTTGGACTGCACGCACACCGTGGTAAAGGTGCTAGTTCCAGGAACAAGAGCTGAGCCGAGACGCGTCTCCGGCACCGGCCTTTGTTTCCCCCGGTTTTACGTAGGGAAGACGTTCGCCGGGCTCTAGGCACATCGCACACCCTACAGCTTCCTCTCCGCTAGGGAACGGCGGCAGCTAAAGCGCGGTTTCTCCACAGTGTACTGCCTTCCAGGGAGGGGCCTGCAACTTAGGCCTGCACGCACACAGGCCGGAGGAGTGCTACCATTCTGATACTGAGAGCTGGTGGGAGAGGTGCGGCTGCACGAATCCGTTTCTCTCGCCCAGGAACTGAAGGGACTCTTCAGCCAGGCTCTTACGTACAGGCACTCCAAGAGTTCCCACTCCGCGCAACAGTGAGGCTCTGTATACAAGGTTCCCCTACAGTACGGTTTCATTGCGTTGGTAAGCGAGCGTGAGACTTGCATGCCCTAGGGGTCGGCTGCTGGGCTGGCTTCAGGAAACAAATGGGCAGTTGTGTTCTCCCTTCTGCCGCGGCCTCAGTCTCCCTGGGAAAATGGTTTTGGACTCGCTGGCAGTGCTCGCATGCATGCTCTCAGCAGAAGCTTTCCACCCTCAGGAAGGCCTAGTCCAGCCGAAGCCCGGATTCTCTATAGTGTGATTCCCTCGAGTTAGGTGGTTGGCTTTTGTCCTTCAAGCACACCGGGGCAACGGTACTAACCCCAGGAACAAGAGCTGAGCCGAGAGGCGTCTCAGGCACCGGCCTTTCTTTCCCTCTCGGTTTTACATAGGGAAGCCGTTCGCCGGGCTCTCAAGTACAGAGGAAACCTTACAGCGTCCTCCACGCCAGGGACAGGCCGGAGCTGAAGCGCGCTTTCACCACAGTTTTGTGCCTTCCAGGGAGGGGCCTGATACTTAGGCCTGCACGCACACATGCCTGAGGAGTGCTAGCATTCTGCCACTGAGAGCTGGTGGGAGAGGTGCTGCTGCAACTAATCCTTTTCTCTCGCTCAGTAACTTAGGGGACTCGTCTCCCAGGCTCTCACGTACACACACGCCCAGTGTTTCCACCCTCCGTAACAGTGAGACTCTCTACAACACGGTCCCCTACCCTACTTTTCTTACGTTGGTATGGGAGCAATGAGACATGCATGCACAAGGGGTTGGACGCAGGGCCAGTAGCAGGAAACAAGTGGGGAGCTTTGTTCTCCCTTCTACTGCGGCCTCAGTCTCCCTCAGAAAATGGTTTTGTACTCCGTGGCCGAGCTCATACGCATGCACACAGCAGAAGGCTTCCACCCTCAGGAAGGCCTAGTCTGGCCGAAGCCCGATTATCTACAGTGCGTTTCCCTCGTGTGAGGTTTTTGGCTTTCGGCCTGCACGCACACCGGGGTAAAGATACTAGCTCCATGAACAAGAGCTGAGCCGAGACGCGTCTCCGGCACCGGCCTTTGTTTCCCCCGGTTTTACGTAGGGAAGACGTTCGCCGGGCTCTAGGCACATCGCACACCCTACAGCTTCCTCTCCGCTAGGGAACGGCGGCAGCTAAAGCGCGGTTTCTCCACAGTGTACTGCCTTCCAGGGAGGGGCCTGCAACTTAGGCCTGCACGCACACAGGCCGGAGGAGTGCTACCATTCTGATACTGAGAGCTGGTGGGAGAGGTGCGGCTGCACGAATCCGTTTCTCTCGCCCAGGAACTGAAGGGACTCTTCAGCCAGGCTCTTATGTACAGGCTCTCCAAGAGTTCCCACTGCGCGCAACAGTGAGGCTCTGTATACACGGTTCCCCTACAGTACTGTTTCATTGCGTTGGTAAGCGAGCGTGAGACTTGCATGCCCTAGGGGTCGGCTGCTGGGCTGGCTTCAGGAAACAAATGGGCAGTTGTGTTCTCCCTTCTGCCGCGGCCTCAGTCTCCCTGGGAAAATGGTTTTGGACTCGCTGGCAGTGCTCGCATGCATGCTCTCAGCAGAAGCTTTCCACCCTCAGGAAGGCCTAGTCCAGCCGAAGCCCGGATTCTCTATAGTGTGATTCCCTCGAGTTAGGTGGTTGGCTTTTGTCCTTCAAGCACACCGGGGCAACGGTACTAGCCCCAGGAACAAGAGCTGAGCCGAGAGGCGTCTCAGGCACCGGCCTTTCTTTCCCTCGGTTTTACATAGGGATGCCGTTCGCCGGGCTCTCAAGTACAGAGGAAACCTTACCGCGTCCTCCCCGCCGGGGACCGGCCGGAGCTGAAGCGCGCTTTCACCACAGTTTTGTGCCTTCCAGGGAGGGCCCTGATACTTAGGCCTGCACGAACGCATGCCTGAGGAGTGCTAGCATTCTGCCACTGAGAGCTGGTGGGAGAGGTGCGGCTGCACGAGTTCGTTTCTCTCGCCCAGTAACGTAGGACACTCGTCTCCCAGGCTCTCACGCACACGCACTCGAAGTGTTTCCACTCTCCGGAACAGTGAGGCTCTCTACAACACGGTCCCCCAGCCTACTGTTTCCTTGCGTTGGGACGCGAACAGTGAGACTTGCATGCTCAAGGGGGCGGCTGCCGGGCTGGCTTCAGGAAACAAATGGGGAGTTGAGTTCTCACTTCGGTCGCGGCCTCAGTCTCCCTCGTAAAACGGTTTTGGACTCGCTGGCAGTGCTCGCCCGCATTCACACTGCAAAGGGTTACCTCCCTCAGGAAGGCCTAGTCTGGCCGAAGTAAGGAATTTCTACAGTGTGGTTCCCTCGAATTGGGAGGTTGGCCCTCGGCCTGCAAGCACACCAGGGTAACGGTACTAGCTCCAGGAACAAGAGCTGAGCCGAGAGGCGTCTCGGGCACCGGCCTTTCTTTCCCTCGCTTATACATAGGGAAGCCGATCGCCGGGCTCTCAAGCACAGCGCACACCATATAGCGTCCTCTCCGCTAGGGACCGGCAGGAGCTAAAGCGCGGTTTCTCCACAGTGTTGTGCCTTCCAAGGAGGGGCCTGCCACTTAGGTCTGCACACACACATGCCGGAGGAGTGCTACCATTCTGATACTGAGAGCTGGTGGGAGAGGTGCCGCTGCAACTAATCCTTTTCTCTCGCCCAGTAACTTAGGGGACTCGTCTCCTAGGCTCTCACGTACACACACTCCAAGTGTTTCCACCCTCCCTAACAGTCAGGCTCTCTACAACACGGTCCCCTACCCCACTGTCTCTTTGCCTTGGTCGGCAAGCAGTGAGACATGCATGCTCAAGGGGGCGGCCGTCTGGCTGGCTTCAGGAAAAAAGTGGGGAGTTGAGTTCTCACTTCTGCCGAGGCCTCAGTCTTCCTCACAAAATGGTTTTGGACTCGCTGGCAGTGCTCGCCCGCATTCACACTGCAAGAGGTTTCCACCCTCAGGAAGGCCTAGTCTGGCCGAAGCCTGCATTCCACACAGTGCAGTTCCCTGGATTTAGGTGGTTGGCTTTTGGTCTGCTCGCACAATGGAGCACGATAGTAGCCCAGGAACAAGAGCTCAGCCGAGAGGTGTCTCCGGCACAGGCCTTTCTTTCCCTCGCTTTTACATAGGGAAGCCGTTCGCCGGGCTCTGAAGCACAGCGCACACCATACAGCGTCCTCTCCGCTAGGGATCGGCGGGAGCTAACGCGGGTTCTCCACAGTGCTGTGCCTTCCAAGGAGGGGCCTGCCTCTTAGGCCTGCTCGCACACATGCCGGAGGAATGCTATCATTCTAATACTGAGAGCTGTTTGGAGAGGTGCCGCTGCAACTAATCCTTTTCTCTCCCCCAGTAACTTAGGGGACTCGTCTCCCAGGCTCTCACGTACACACACTCCAAGTGTTTCCACCCTCCGTAACAGTGAGACTCTCTACAACACGGTCCCCTACCCTACTTTTCTTACGTTGGTATGGGAGCAGTGAGACATGCATGCACAAGGGGTTGGACCCAGGGCCACTAGCAGGAAACAAGTGGGGAGCTTTGTTCTCACTTCTGCCGCGGCCTCAGTCTCCCTCAGAAAATGGTTTTGTACTCCGTGGCGGAGCTCATACGCATGCACACAGCAGAAGGCTTCCACCCTCAGGAAGGCCTAGTCTGGCCGAAGCCTGGATTCTCTACAGTGCGGTTCCCTCGTGTGAGGTTTTTGGCTTTCGGCCTGCACGCACACCGGGGTAAAGATACTAGCTCCATGAACAAGAGCTGAGCCGAGACGCGTCTCCGGCACCGGCCCTTGTTTCCCCCGGTTTTACCTAGGGAAGACGTTCGCCGGGCTCTAGGCACATCGCACACCCTACAGCTTCCTCTCCGCTAGGGAACGGCGGCAGCTAAAGCGCGGTTTCTCCACAGTGTACTGCCTTCCAGGGAGGGGCCTGCAACTTAGGCCTGCACGCACACAGGCCGGAGGAGTGCTACCATTCTGATACTGAGAGCTGGTGGGAGAGGTGCGGCTGCACGAATCCGTTTCTCTCGCCCAGGAACTGAAGGGACTCTTCAGCCAGGCTCTTACGTACAGGCACTCCAAGAGTTCCCACTCCGCGCAACAGTGAGGCTCTGTATACACGGTTCCCCCACAGTACTGTTTCATGGCGTTGATAAGCGAGCGTGAGACTTGCATGCCCTAGGGGTCGGCTGCTGGGCTGGCTTCAGGAAACAAATGGGCAGTTGTGTTCTCCCTTCTGCCGCGGCCTCAGTCTCCCTGGGAAAATGGTTTTGGACTCGCTGGCAGTGCTCGCATGCATGCTCTCAGCAGAAGCTTTCCACCCTCAGGAAGGCCTAGTCCAGCCGAAGCCCGGATTCTCTATAGTGTGATTCCCTCGAGTTAGGTGGTTGGCTTTTGTCCTTCAAGCACACCGGGGCAACGGTACTAGCCCCAGGAACAAGAGCTGAGCCGAGAGGCGTCTCAGGCACCGGCCTTTCTTTCCCTCTCGGTTTTACCTAGGGAAGCCGTTCGCCGGGCTCTCAAGTACAGAGGAAACCTTACAGCGTCCTCCACGCCGGGGACAGGCCGGAGCTGAAGCGCGCTTTCACCGCAGTTTTGTGCCTTCCAGGGAGGGGCCTGATACTTAGGCCTGCACGCACACATGCCTGAGGAGTGCTAGCATTCTGCCACTGAGAGCTGGTGGGAGAGGTGCTGCTGCAACTAATCCTTTTCTCTCGCTCAGTAACTTAGGGGACTCGTCTCCCAGGCTCTCACGTACACACACTCCCAGTGTTTCCACCCTCCGTAACAGTGAGACTCTCTACAACACGGTCCCCTACCCTACTTTTCTTACGTTGGTATGGGAGCAGTGAGACATGCATGCACAAGGGGTTGGACGCAGGGCCAGTAGCAGGAAACAAGTGGGGAGCTTTGTTCTCCCTTCTACTGCGGCCTCAGTCTCCCTCAGAAAATGGTTTTGTACTCCGTGGCCGAGCTCATACGCATGCACACAGCAGAAGGCTTCCACCCTCAGGAAGGCCCAGTCTGGCCCAAGCCCGATTCTCTACAGTGCGTTTCCCTCGTGTGAGGTTTTTGGCTTTCGGCCTGCACGCACACCGGGGTAAAGATGCTAGCTCCATGAACAAGAGCTGAGCCGAGACGCGTCTCCGGCACCGGCCTTTGTTTCCCCCGGTTTTACGTAGGGAAGACGTTCGCCGGGCTCTAGGCACATCGCACACCCTACAGCTTCCTCTCCGCTAGGGAACGGCGGCAGCTAAAGCGCGGTTTCTCCACAGTGTACTGCCTTCCAGGGAGGGGCCTGCAACTTAGGCCTGCACGCACACAGGCCGGAGGAGTGCTACCATTCTGATACTGAGAGCTGGTGGGAGAGGTGCGGCTGCACGAATCCGTTTCTCTCGCCCAGGAACTGAAGGGACTCTTCAGCCAGGCTCTTACGTACAGGCACTCCAAGAGTTCCCACTGCGCGCAACAGTGAGGCTCTGTATACACGGTTCCCCTACAGTACGGTTTCATTGCGTTGGTAAGCGAGCGTGAGACTTGCATGCCCTAGGGGTCGGCTGCTGGGCTGGCTTCAGGAAACAAATGGGCAGTTGTGTTCTCCCTTCTGCCGCGGCCTCAGTCTCCCTGGGAAAATGGTTTTGGACTCGCTGGCAGTGCTCGCATGCATGCTCTCAGCAGAAGCTTTCCACCCTCAGGAAGGCCTAGTCCAGCCGAAGCCCGGATTCTCTATAGTGTGATTCCCTCGAGTTAGGTGGTTGGCTTTTGTCCTTCAAGCACACCGGGGCAACGGTACTAGCCCCAGGAACAAGAGCTGAGCCGAGAGGCGTCTCAGGCACCGGCCTTTCTTTCCCTCGGTTTTACATAGGGATGCCGTTCGCCGGGCTCTCAAGTACAGAGGAAACCTTACCGCGTCCTCCCCGCCGGGGACCGGCCGGAGCTGAAGCGCGCTTTCACCACAGTTTTGTGCCTTCCAGGGAGGGCCCTGATACTTAGGCCTGCACGAACGCATGCCTGAGGAGTGCTAGCATTCTGCCACTGAGAGCTGGTGGGAGAGGTGCGGCTGCACGAGTTCGTTTCTCTCGCCCAGTAACGTAGGACACTCGTCTCCCAGGCTCTCACGCACACGCACTCGAAGTGTTTCCACTCTCCGGAACAGTGAGGCTCTCTACAACACGGTCCCCCAGCCTACTGTTTCCTTGCGTTGGGACGCGAAAAGTGAGACTTGCATGCTCAAGGGGGCGGCTGCCGGGCTGGCTTCAGGAAACAAATGGGGAGTTGAGTTCTCACTTCGGTCGCGGCCTCAGTCTCCCTCGTAAAACGGTTTTGGACTCGCTGGCAGTGCTCGCCCGCATTCACACTGCAAAGGGTTACCTCCCTCAGGAAGGCCTAGTCTGGCCGAAGTAAGGAATTTCTACAGTGTGGTTCCCTCGAATTGGGAGGTTGGCCCTCGGCCTGCAAGCACACCAGGGTAACGGTACTAGCTCCAGGAACAAGAGCTGAGCCGAGAGGCGTCTCGGGCACCGGCCTTTCTTTCCCTCGCTTATACATAGGGAAGCCGATCGCCGGGCTCTCAAGCACAGCGCACACCATATAGCGTCCTCTCCGCTAGGGACCGGCAGGAGCTAAAGCGCGGTTTCTCCACAGTGTTGTGCCTTCCAAGGAGGGGCCTGCCACTTAGGTCTGCACACACACATGCCGGAGGAGTGCTACCATTCTGATACTGAGAGCTGGTGGGAGAGGTGCCGCTGCAACTAATCCTTTTCTCTCGCCCAGTAACTTAGGGGACTCGTCTCCTAGGCTCTCACGTACACACACTCCAAGTGTTTCCACCCTCCCTAACAGTCAGGCTCTCTACAACACGGTCCCCTACCCCACTGTCTCTTTGCCTTGGTCGGCAAGCAGTGAGACATGCATGCTCAAGGGGGCGGCCGTCTGGCTGGCTTCAGGAAAAAAGTGGGGAGTTGAGTTCTCACTTCTGCCGAGGCCTCAGTCTTCCTCACAAAATGGTTTTGGACTCGCTGGCAGTGCTCGCCCGCATTCACACTGCAAGAGGTTTCCACCCTCAGGAAGGCCTAGTCTGGCCGAAGCCTGCATTCCACACAGTGCAGTTCCCTGGATTTAGGTGGTTGGCTTTTGGTCTGCTCGCACAATGGAGCACGATAGTAGCCCAGGAACAAGAGCTCAGCCGAGAGGTGTCTCCGGCACAGGCCTTTCTTTCCCTCGCTTTTACATAGGGAAGCCGTTCGCCGGGCTCTGAAGCACAGCGCACACCATACAGCGTCCTCTCCGCTAGGGATCGGCGGGAGCTAACGCGGGTTCTCCACAGTGCTGTGCCTTCCAAGGAGGGGCCTGCCTCTTAGGCCTGCTCGCACACATGCCGGAGGAATGCTATCATTCTAATACTGAGAGCTGTTTGGAGAGGTGCCGCTGCAACTAATCCTTTTCTCTCCCCCAGTAACTTAGGGGACTCGTCTCCCAGGCTCTCACGTACACACACTCCAAGTGTTTCCACCCTCCGTAACAGTGAGACTCTCTACAACACGGTCCCCTACCCTACTTTTCTTACGTTGGTATGGGAGCAGTGAGACATGCATGCACAAGGGGTTGGACACAGGGCCACTAGCAGGAAACAAGTGGGGAGCTTTGTTCTCACTTCTGCCGCGGCCTCAGTCTCCCTCAGAAAATGGTTTTGTACTCCGTGGCGGAGCTCATACGCATGCACACAGCAGAAGGCTTCCACCCTCAGGAAGGCCTAGTCTGGCCGAAGCCTGGATTCTCTACAGTGCGGTTCCCTCGTGTGAGGTTTTTGGCTTTCGGCCTGCACGCACACCGGGGTAAAGATACTAGCTCCATGAACAAGAGCTGAGCCGAGACGCGTCTCCGGCACCGGCCCTTGTTTCCCCCGGTTTTACCTAGGGAAGACGTTCGCCGGGCTCTAGGCACATCGCACACCCTACAGCTTCCTCTCCGCTAGGGAACGGCGGCAGCTAAAGCGCGGTTTCTCCACAGTGTACTGCCTTCCAGGGAGGGGCCTGCAACTTAGGCCTGCACGCACACAGGCCGGAGGAGTGCTACCATTCTGATACTGAGAGCTGGTGGGAGAGGTGCGGCTGCACGAATCCGTTTCTCTCGCCCAGGAACTGAAGGGACTCTTCAGCCAGGCTCTTACGTACAGGCACTCCAAGAGTTCCCACTCCGCGCAACAGTGAGGCTCTGTATACACGGTTCCCCCACAGTACTGTTTCATGGCGTTGATAAGCGAGCGTGAGACTTGCATGCCCTAGGGGTCGGCTGCTGGGCTGGCTTCAGGAAACAAATGGGCAGTTGTGTTCTCCCTTCTGCCGCGGCCTCAGTCTCCCTGGGAAAATGGTTTTGGACTCGCTGGCAGTGCTCGCATGCATGCTCTCAGCAGAAGCTTTCCACCCTCAGGAAGGCCTAGTCCAGCCGAAGCCCGGATTCTCTATAGTGTGATTCCCTCGAGTTAGGTGGTTGGCTTTTGTCCTTCAAGCACACCGGGGCAACGGTACTAGCCCCAGGAACAAGAGCTGAGCCGAGAGGCGTCTCAGGCACCGGCCTTTCTTTCCCTCTCGGTTTTACATAGGGAAGCCGTTCGCCGGGCTCTCAAGTACAGAGGAAACCTTACAGCGTCCTCCACGCCGGGGACCGGCCGGAGCTGAAGCGCGCTTTCACCGCAGTTTTGTGCCTTCCAGGGAGGGGCCTGATACTTAGGCCTGCACGCACACATGCCTGAGGAGTGCTAGCATTCTGCCACTGAGAGCTGGTGGGAGAGGTGCTGCTGCAACTAATCCTTTTCTCTCGCTCAGTAACTTAGGGGACTCGTCTCCCAGGCTCTCACGTACACACACTCCCAGTGTTTCCACCCTCCGTAACAGTGAGACTCTCTACAACACGGTCCCCTACCCTACTTTTCTTACGTTGGTATGGGAGCAGTGAGACATGCATGCACAAGGGGTTGGACGCAGGGCCAGTAGCAGGAAACAAGTGGGGAGCTTTGTTCTCCCTTCTACTGCGGTCTCAGTCTCCCTCAGAAAATGGTTTTGTACTCCGTGGCCGAGCTCATACGCATGCACACAGCAGAAGGCTTCCACCCTCAGGAAGGCCCAGTCTGGCCGAAGCCCGATTCTCTACAGTGCGTTTCCCTCGTGTGAGGTTTTTGGCTTTCGGCCTGCACGCACACCGGGGTAAAGATGCTAGCTCCATGAACAAGAGCTGAGCCGAGACGCGTCTCCGGCACCGGCCTTTGTTTCCCCCGGTTTTACGTAGGGAAGACGTTCGCCGGGCTCTAGGCACATCGCACACCCTACAGCTTCCTCTCCGCTAGGGAACGGCGGCAGCTAAAGCGCGGTTTCTCCACAGTGTACTGCCTTCCAGGGAGGGGCCTGCAACTTAGGCCTGCACGCACACAGGCCGGAGGAGTGCTACCATTCTGATACTGAGAGCTGGTGGGAGAGGTGCGGCTGCACGAATCCGTTTCTCTCGCCCAGGAACTGAAGGGACTCTTCAGCCAGGCTCTTACGTACAGGCACTCCAAGAGTTCCCACTGCGCGCAACAGTGAGGCTCTGTATACACGGTTCCCCTACAGTACGGTTTCATTGCGTTGGTAAGCGAGCGTGAGACTTGCATGCCCTAGGGGTCGGCTGCTGGGCTGGCTTCAGGAAACAAATGGGCAGTTGTGTTCTCCCTTCTGCCGCGGCCTCAGTCTCCCTGGGAAAATGGTTTTGGACTCGCTGGCAGTGCTCGCATGCATGCTCTCAGCAGAAGCTTTCCACCCTCAGGAAGGCCTAGTCCAGCCGAAGCCCGGATTCTCTATAGTGTGATTCCCTCGAGTTAGGTGGTTGGCTTTTGTCCTTCAAGCACACCGGGGCAACGGTACTAGCCCCAGGAACAAGAGCTGAGCCGAGAGGCGTCTCAGGCACCGGCCTTTCTTTCCCTCGGTTTTACATAGGGATGCCGTTCGCCGGGCTCTCAAGTACAGAGGAAACCTTACCGCGTCCTCCCCGCCGGGGACCGGCCGGAGCTGAAGCGCGCTTTCACCACAGTTTTGTGCCTTCCAGGGAGGGCCCTGATACTTAGGCCTGCACGAACGCATGCCTGAGGAGTGCTAGCATTCTGCCACTGAGAGCTGGTGGGAGAGGTGCGGCTGCACGAGTTCGTTTCTCTCGCCCAGTAACGTAGGACACTCGTCTCCCAGGCTCTCACGCACACGCACTCGAAGTGTTTCCACTCTCCGGAACAGTGAGGCTCTCTACAACACGGTCCCCCAGCCTACTGTTTCCTTGCGTTGGGACGCGAACAGTGAGACTTGCATGCTCAAGGGGGCGGCTGCCGGGCTGGCTTCAGGAAACAAATGGGGAGTTGAGTTCTCACTTCGGTCGCGGCCTCAGTCTCCCTCGTAAAACGGTTTTGGACTCGCTGGCAGTGCTCGCCCGCATTCACACTGCAAAGGGTTACCTCCCTCAGGAAGGCCTAGTCTGGCCGAAGTAAGGAATTTCTACAGTGTGGTTCCCTCGAATTGGGAGGTTGGCCCTCGGCCTGCAAGCACACCAGGGTAACGGTACTAGCTCCAGGAACAAGAGCTGAGCCGAGAGGCGTCTCGGGCACCGGCCTTTCTTTCCCTCGCTTATACATAGGGAAGCCGATCGCCGGGCTCTCAAGCACAGCGCACACCATATAGCGTCCTCTCCGCTAGGGACCGGCAGGAGCTAAAGCGCGGTTTCTCCACAGTGTTGTGCCTTCCAAGGAGGGGCCTGCCACTTAGGTCTGCACACACACATGCCGGAGGAGTGCTACCATTCTGATACTGAGAGCTGGTGGGAGAGGTGCCGCTGCAACTAATCCTTTTCTCTCGCCCAGTAACTTAGGGGACTCGTCTCCTAGGCTCTCACGTACACACACTCCAAGTGTTTCCACCCTCCCTAACAGTCAGGCTCTCTACAACACGGTCCCCTACCCCACTGTCTCTTTGCCTTGGTCGGCAAGCAGTGAGACATGCATGCTCAAGGGGGCGGCCGTCTGGCTGGCTTCAGGAAAAAAGTGGGGAGTTGAGTTCTCACTTCTGCCGAGGCCTCAGTCTTCCTCACAAAATGGTTTTGGACTCGCTGGCAGTGCTCGCCCGCATTCACACTGCAAGAGGTTTCCACCCTCAGGAAGGCCTAGTCTGGCCGAAGCCTGGATTCCACACAGTGCAGTTCCCTGGATTTAGGTGGTTGGCTTTTGGTCTGCTCGCACAATGGAGCACGATAGTAGCCCAGGAACAAGAGCTCAGCCGAGAGGTGTCTCCGGCACAGGCCTTTCTTTCCCTCGCTTTTACATAGGGAAGCCGTTCGCCGGGCTCTGAAGCACAGCGCACACCATACAGCGTCCTCTCCGCTAGGGATCGGCGGGAGCTAACGCGGGTTCTCCACAGTGCTGTGCCTTCCAAGGAGGGGCCTGCCTCTTAGGCCTGCTCGCACACATGCCGGAGGAATGCTATCATTCTAATACTGAGAGCTGTTTGGAGAGGTGCCGCTGCAACTAATCCTTTTCTCTCCCCCAGTAACTTAGGGGACTCGTCTCCCAGGCTCTCACGTACACACACTCCAAGTGTTTCCACCCTCCGTAACAGTGAGACTCTCTACAACACGGTCCCCTACCCTACTTTTCTTACGTTGGTATGGGAGCAGTGAGACATGCATGCACAAGGGGTTGGACACAGGGCCACTAGCAGGAAACAAGTGGGGAGCTTTGTTCTCACTTCTGCCGCGGCCTCAGTCTCCCTCAGAAAATGGTTTTGTACTCCGTGGCGGAGCTCATACGCATGCACACAGCAGAAGGCTTCCACCCTCAGGAAGGCCTAGTCTGGCCGAAGCCTGGATTCTCTACAGTGCGGTTCCCTCGTGTGAGGTTTTTGGCTTTCGGCCTGCACGCACACCGGGGTAAAGATACTAGCTCCATGAACAAGAGCTGAGCCGAGACGCGTCTCCGGCACCGGCCCTTGTTTCCCCCGGTTTTACCTAGGGAAGACGTTCGCCGGGCTCTAGGCACATCGCACACCCTACAGCTTCCTCTCCGCTAGGGAACGGCGGCAGCTAAAGCGCGGTTTCTCCACAGTGTACTGCCTTCCAGGGAGGGGCCTGCAACTTAGGCCTGCACGCACACAGGCCGGAGGAGTGCTACCATTCTGATACTGAGAGCTGGTGGGAGAGGTGCGGCTGCACGAATCCGTTTCTCTCGCCCAGGAACTGAAGGGACTCTTCAGCCAGGCTCTTACGTACAGGCACTCCAAGAGTTCCCACTCCGCGCAACAGTGAGGCTCTGTATACACGGTTCCCCCACAGTACTGTTTCATTGCGTTGATAAGCGAGCGTGAGACTTGCATGCCCTAGGGGTCGGCTGCTGGGCTGGCTTCAGGAAACAAATGGGCAGTTGTGTTCTCCCTTCTGCCGCGGCCTCAGTCTCCCTGGGAAAATGGTTTTGGACTCGCTGGCAGTGCTCGCATGCATGCTCTCAGCAGAAGCTTTCCACCCTCAGGAAGGCCTAGTCCAGCCGAAGCCCGGATTCTCTATAGTGTGATTCCCTCGAGTTAGGTGGTTGGCTTTTGTCCTTCAAGCACACCGGGGCAACGGTACTAGCCCCAGGAACAAGAGCTGAGCCGAGAGGCGTCTCAGGCACCGGCCTTTCTTTCCCTCTCGGTTTTACATAGGGAAGCCGTTCGCCGGGCTCTCAAGTACAGAGGAAACCTTACAGCGTCCTCCACGCCGGGGACCGGCCGGAGCTGAAGCGCGCTTTCACCGCAGTTTTGTGCCTTCCAGGGAGGGGCCTGATACTTAGGCCTGCACGCACACATGCCTGAGGAGTGCTAGCATTCTGCCACTGAGAGCTGGTGGGAGAGGTGCTGCTGCAACTAATCCTTTTCTCTCGCTCAGTAACTTAGGGGACTCGTCTCCCAGGCTCTCACGTACACACACTCCCAGTGTTTCCACCCTCCGTAACAGTGAGACTCTCTACAACACGGTCCCCTACCCTACTTTTCTTACGTTGGTATGGGAGCAGTGAGACATGCATGCACAAGGGGTTGGACGCAGGGCCAGTAGCAGGAAACAAGTGGGGAGCTTTGTTCTCCCTTCTACTGCGGTCTCAGTCTCCCTCAGAAAATGGTTTTGTACTCCGTGGCCGAGCTCATACGCATGCACACAGCAGAAGGCTTCCACCCTCAGGAAGGCCCAGTCTGGCCGAAGCCCGATTCTCTACAGTGCGTTTCCCTCGTGTGAGGTTTTTGGCTTTCGGCCTGCACGCACACCGGGGTAAAGATGCTAGCTCCATGAACAAGAGCTGAGCCGAGACGCGTCTCCGGCACCGGCCTTTGTTTACCCCGGTTTTACGTAGGGAAGACGTTCGCCGGGCTCTAGGCACATCGCACACCCTACAGCTTCCTCTCCGCTAGGGAACGGCGGCAGCTAAAGCGCGGTTTCTCCACAGTGTACTGCCTTCCAGGGAGGGGCCTGCAACTTAGGCCTGCACGCACACAGGCCGGAGGAGTGCTACCATTCTGATACTGAGAGCTGGTGGGAGAGGTGCGGCTGCACGAATCCGTTTCTCTCGCCCAGGAACTGAAGGGACTCTTCAGCCAGGCTCTTACGTACAGGCACTCCAAGAGTTCCCACTGCGCGCAACAGTGAGGCTCTGTATACACGGTTCCCCTACAGTACGGTTTCATTGCGTTGGTAAGCGAGCGTGAGACTTGCATGCCCTAGGGGTCGGCTGCTGGGCTGGCTTCAGGAAACAAATGGGCAGTTGTGTTCTCCCTTCTGCCGCGGCCTCAGTCTCCCTGGGAAAATGGTTTTGGACTCGCTGGCAGTGCTCGCATGCATGCTCTCAGCAGAAGCTTTCCACCCTCAGGAAGGCCTAGTCCAGCCGAAGCCCGGATTCTCTATAGTGTGATTCCCTCGAGTTAGGTGGTTGGCTTTTGTCCTTCAAGCACACCGGGGCAACGGTACTAGCCCCAGGAACAAGAGCTGAGCCGAGAGGCGTCTCAGGCACCGGCCTTTCTTTCCCTCGGTTTTACATAGGGATGCCGTTCGCCGGGCTCTCAAGTACAGAGGAAACCTTACCGCGTCCTCCCCGCCGGGGACCGGCCGGAGCTGAAGCGCGCTTTCACCACAGTTTTGTGCCTTCCAGGGAGGGCCCTGATACTTAGGCCTGCACGAACGCATGCCTGAGGAGTGCTAGCATTCTGCCACTGAGAGCTGGTGGATGAGGTGCGGCTGCACGAGTTCGTTTCTCTCGCCCAGTAACGTAGGACACTCGTCTCCCAGGCTCTCACGCACACGCACTCGAAGTGTTTCCACTCTCCGGAACAGTGAGGCTCTCTACAACACGGTCCCCCAGCCTACTGTTTCCTTGCGTTGGGACGCGAACAGTGAGACTTGCATGCTCAAGGGGGCGGCTGCCGGGCTGGCTTCAGGAAACAAATGGGGAGTTGAGTTCTCACTTCGGTCGCGGCCTCAGTCTCCCTCGTAAAACGGTTTTGGACTCGCTGGCAGTGCTCGCCCGCATTCACACTGCAAAGGGTTACCTCCCTCAGGAAGGCCTAGTCTGGCCGAAGTAAGGAATTTCTACAGTGTGGTTCCCTCGAATTGGGAGGTTGGCCCTCGGCCTGCAAGCACACCAGGGTAACGGTACTAGCTCCAGGAACAAGAGCTGAGCCGAGAGGCGTCTCGGGCACCGGCCTTTCTTTCCCTCGCTTATACATAGGGAAGCCGATCGCCGGGCTCTCAAGCACAGCGCACACCATATAGCGTCCTCTCCGCTAGGGACCGGCAGGAGCTAAAGCGCGGTTTCTCCACAGTGTTGTGCCTTCCAAGGAGGGGCCTGCCACTTAGGTCTGCACACACACATGCCGGAGGAGTGCTACCATTCTGATACTGAGAGCTGGTGGGAGAGGTGCCGCTGCAACTAATCCTTTTCTCTCGCCCAGTAACTTAGGGGACTCGTCTCCTAGGCTCTCACGTACACACACTCCAAGTGTTTCCACCCTCCCTAACAGTCAGGCTCTCTACAACACGGTCCCCTACCCCACTGTCTCTTTGCCTTGGTCGGCAAGCAGTGAGACATGCATGCTCAAGGGGGCGGCCGTCTGGCTGGCTTCAGGAAAAAAGTGGGGAGTTGAGTTCTCACTTCTGCCGAGGCCTCAGTCTTCCTCACAAAATGGTTTTGGACTCGCTGGCAGTGCTCGCCCGCATTCACACTGCAAGAGGTTTCCACCCTCAGGAAGGCCTAGTCTGGCCGAAGCCTGGATTCCACACAGTGCAGTTCCCTGGATTTAGGTGGTTGGCTTTTGGTCTGCTCGCACAATGGAGCACGATAGTAGCCCAGGAACAAGAGCTCAGCCGAGAGGTGTCTCCGGCACAGGCCTTTCTTTCCCTCGCTTTTACATAGGGAAGCCGTTCGCCGGGCTCTGAAGCACAGCGCACACCATACAGCGTCCTCTCCGCTAGGGATCGGCGGGAGCTAACGCGGGTTCTCCACAGTGCTGTGCCTTCCAAGGAGGGGCCTGCCTCTTAGGCCTGCTCGCACACATGCCGGAGGAATGCTATCATTCTAATACTGAGAGCTGTTTGGAGAGGTGCCGCTGCAACTAATCCTTTTCTCTCCCCCAGTAACTTAGGGGACTCGTCTCCCAGGCTCTCACGTACACACACTCCAAGTGTTTCCACCCTCCGTAACAGTGAGACTCTCTACAACACGGTCCCCTACCCTACTTTTCTTACGTTGGTATGGGAGCAGTGAGACATGCATGCACAAGGGGTTGGACACAGGGCCACTAGCAGGAAACAAGTGGGGAGCTTTGTTCTCACTTCTGCCGCGGCCTCAGTCTCCCTCAGAAAATGGTTTTGTACTCCGTGGCGGAGCTCATACGCATGCACACAGCAGAAGGCTTCCACCCTCAGGAAGGCCTAGTCTGGCCGAAGCCTGGATTCTCTACAGTGCGGTTCCCTCGTGTGAGGTTTTTGGCTTTCGGCCTGCACGCACACCGGGGTAAAGATACTAGCTCCATGAACAAGAGCTGAGCCGAGACGCGTCTCCGGCACCGGCCCTTGTTTCCCCCGGTTTTACCTAGGGAAGACGTTCGCCGGGCTCTAGGCACATCGCACACCCTACAGCTTCCTCTCCGCTAGGGAACGGCGGCAGCTAAAGCGCGGTTTCTCCACAGTGTACTGCCTTCCAGGGAGGGGCCTGCAACTTAGGCCTGCACGCACACAGGCCGGAGGAGTGCTACCATTCTGATACTGAGAGCTGGTGGGAGAGGTGCGGCTGCACGAATCCGTTTCTCTCGCCCAGGAACTGAAGGGACTCTTCAGCCAGGCTCTTACGTACAGGCACTCCAAGAGTTCCCACTCCGCGCAACAGTGAGGCTCTGTATACACGGTTCCCCCACAGTACTGTTTCATTGCGTTGATAAGCGAGCGTGAGACTTGCATGCCCTAGGGGTCGGCTGCTGGGCTGGCTTCAGGAAACAAATGGGCAGTTGTGTTCTCCCTTCTGCCGCGGCCTCAGTCTCCCTGGGAAAATGGTTTTGGACTCGCTGGCAGTGCTCGCATGCATGCTCTCAGCAGAAGCTTTCCACCCTCAGGAAGGCCTAGTCCAGCCGAAGCCCGGATTCTCTATAGTGTGATTCCCTCGAGTTAGGTGGTTGGCTTTTGTCCTTCAAGCACACCGGGGCAACGGTACTAGCCCCAGGAACAAGAGCTGAGCCGAGAGGCGTCTCAGGCACCGGCCTTTCTTTCCCTCTCGGTTTTACATAGGGAAGCCGTTCGCCGGGCTCTCAAGTACAGAGGAAACCTTACAGCGTCCTCCACGCCGGGGACCGGCCGGAGCTGAAGCGCGCTTTCACCGCAGTTTTGTGCCTTCCAGGGAGGGGCCTGATACTTAGGCCTGCACGCACACATGCCTGAGGAGTGCTAGCATTCTGCCACTGAGAGCTGGTGGGAGAGGTGCTGCTGCAACTAATCCTTTTCTCTCGCTCAGTAACTTAGGGGACTCGTCTCCCAGGCTCTCACGTACACACACTCCCAGTGTTTCCACCCTCCGTAACAGTGAGACTCTCTACAACACGGTCCCCTACCCTACTTTTCTTACGTTGGTATGGGAGCAGTGAGACATGCATGCACAAGGGGTTGGACGCAGGGCCAGTAGCAGGAAACAAGTGGGGAGCTTTGTTCTCCCTTCTACTGCGGTCTCAGTCTCCCTCAGAAAATGGTTTTGTACTCCGTGGCCGAGCTCATACGCATGCACACAGCAGAAGGCTTCCACCCTCAGGAAGGCCCAGTCTGGCCGAAGCCCGATTCTCTACAGTGCGTTTCCCTCGTGTGAGGTTTTTGGCTTTCGGCCTGCACGCACACCGGGGTAAAGATGCTAGCTCCATGAACAAGAGCTGAGCCGAGACGCGTCTCCGGCACCGGCCTTTGTTTCCCCCGGTTTTACGTAGGGAAGACGTTCGCCGGGCTCTAGGCACATCGCACACCCTACAGCTTCCTCTCCGCTAGGGAACGGCGGCAGCTAAAGCGCGGTTTCTCCACAGTGTACTGCCTTCCAGGGAGGGGCCTGCAACTTAGGCCTGCACGCACACAGGCCGGAGGAGTGCTACCATTCTGATACTGAGAGCTGGTGGGAGAGGTGCGGCTGCACGAATCCGTTTCTCTCGCCCAGGAACTGAAGGGACTCTTCAGCCAGGCTCTTACGTACAGGCACTCCAAGAGTTCCCACTGCGCGCAACAGTGAGGCTCTGTATACACGGTTCCCCTACAGTACGGTTTCATTGCGTTGGTAAGCGAGCGTGAGACTTGCATGCCCTAGGGGTCGGCTGCTGGGCTGGCTTCAGGAAACAAATGGGCAGTTGTGTTCTCCCTTCTGCCGCGGCCTCAGTCTCCCTGGGAAAATGGTTTTGGACTCGCTGGCAGTGCTCGCATGCATGCTCTCAGCAGAAGCTTTCCACCCTCAGGAAGGCCTAGTCCAGCCGAAGCCCGGATTCTCTATAGTGTGATTCCCTCGAGTTAGGTGGTTGGCTTTTGTCCTTCAAGCACACCGGGGCAACGGTACTAGCCCCAGGAACAAGAGCTGAGCCGAGAGGCGTCTCAGGCACCGGCCTTTCTTTCCCTCGGTTTTACATAGGGATGCCGTTCGCCGGGCTCTCAAGTACAGAGGAAACCTTACCGCGTCCTCCCCGCCGGGGACCGGCCGGAGCTGAAGCGCGCTTTCACCACAGTTTTGTGCCTTCCAGGGAGGGCCCTGATACTTAGGCCTGCACGAACGCATGCCTGAGGAGTGCTAGCATTCTGCCACTGAGAGCTGGTGGGAGAGGTGCGGCTGCACGAGTTCGTTTCTCTCGCCCAGTAACGTAGGACACTCGTCTCCCAGGCTCTCACGCACACGCACTCGAAGTGTTTCCACTCTCCGGAACAGTGAGGCTCTCTACAACACGGTCCCCCAGCCTACTGTTTCCTTGCGTTGGGACGCGAACAGTGAGACTTGCATGCTCAAGGGGGCGGCTGCCGGGCTGGCTTCAGGAAACAAATGGGGAGTTGAGTTCTCACTTCGGTCGCGGCCTCAGTCTCCCTCGTAAAACGGTTTTGGACTCGCTGGCAGTGCTCGCCCGCATTCACACTGCAAAGGGTTACCTCCCTCAGGAAGGCCTAGTCTGGCCGAAGTAAGGAATTTCTACAGTGTGGTTCCCTCGAATTGGGAGGTTGGCCCTCGGCCTGCAAGCACACCAGGGTAACGGTACTAGCTCCAGGAACAAGAGCTGAGCCGAGAGGCGTCTCGGGCACCGGCCTTTCTTTCCCTCGCTTATACATAGGGAAGCCGATCGCCGGGCTCTCAAGCACAGCGCACACCATATAGCGTCCTCTCCGCTAGGGACCGGCAGGAGCTAAAGCGCGGTTTCTCCACAGTGTTGTGCCTTCCAAGGAGGGGCCTGCCACTTAGGTCTGCACACACACATGCCGGAGGAGTGCTACCATTCTGATACTGAGAGCTGGTGGGAGAGGTGCCGCTGCAACTAATCCTTTTCTCTCGCCCAGTAACTTAGGGGACTCGTCTCCTAGGCTCTCACGTACACACACTCCAAGTGTTTCCACCCTCCCTAACAGTCAGGCTCTCTACAACACGGTCCCCTACCCCACTGTCTCTTTGCCTTGGTCGGCAAGCAGTGAGACATGCATGCTCAAGGGGGCGGCCGTCTGGCTGGCTTCAGGAAAAAAGTGGGGAGTTGAGTTCTCACTTCTGCCGAGGCCTCAGTCTTCCTCACAAAATGGTTTTGGACTCGCTGGCAGTGCTCGCCCGCATTCACACTGCAAGAGGTTTCCACCCTCAGGAAGGCCTAGTCTGGCCGAAGCCTGGATTCCACACAGTGCAGTTCCCTGGATTTAGGTGGTTGGCTTTTGGTCTGCTCGCACAATGGAGCACGATAGTAGCCCAGGAACAAGAGCTCAGCCGAGAGGTGTCTCCGGCACAGGCCTTTCTTTCCCTCGCTTTTACATAGGGAAGCCGTTCGCCGGGCTCTGAAGCACAGCGCACACCATACAGCGTCCTCTCCGCTAGGGATCGGCGGGAGCTAACGCGGGTTCTCCACAGTGCTGTGCCTTCCAAGGAGGGGCCTGCCTCTTAGGCCTGCTCGCACACATGCCGGAGGAATGCTATCATTCTAATACTGAGAGCTGTTTGGAGAGGTGCCGCTGCAACTAATCCTTTTCTCTCCCCCAGTAACTTAGGGGACTCGTCTCCCAGGCTCTCACGTACACACACTCCAAGTGTTTCCACCCTCCGTAACAGTGAGACTCTCTACAACACGGTCCCCTACCCTACTTTTCTTACGTTGGTATGGGAGCAGTGAGACATGCATGCACAAGGGGTTGGACACAGGGCCACTAGCAGGAAACAAGTGGGGAGCTTTGTTCTCACTTCTGCCGCGGCCTCAGTCTCCCTCAGAAAATGGTTTTGTACTCCGTGGCGGAGCTCATACGCATGCACACAGCAGAAGGCTTCCACCCTCAGGAAGGCCTAGTCTGGCCGAAGCCTGGATTCTCTACAGTGCGGTTCCCTCGTGTGAGGTTTTTGGCTTTCGGCCTGCACGCACACCGGGGTAAAGATACTAGCTCCATGAACAAGAGCTGAGCCGAGACGCGTCTCCGGCACCGGCCCTTGTTTCCCCCGGTTTTACCTAGGGAAGACGTTCGCCGGGCTCTAGGCACATCGCACACCCTACAGCTTCCTCTCCGCTAGGGAACGGCGGCAGCTAAAGCGCGGTTTCTCCACAGTGTACTGCCTTCCAGGGAGGGGCCTGCAACTTAGGCCTGCACGCACACAGGCCGGAGGAGTGCTACCATTCTGATACTGAGAGCTGGTGGGAGAGGTGCGGCTGCACGAATCCGTTTCTCTCGCCCAGGAACTGAAGGGACTCTTCAGCCAGGCTCTTACGTACAGGCACTCCAAGAGTTCCCACTCCGCGCAACAGTGAGGCTCTGTATACACGGTTCCCCCACAGTACTGTTTCATTGCGTTGATAAGCGAGCGTGAGACTTGCATGCCCTAGGGGTCGGCTGCTGGGCTGGCTTCAGGAAACAAATGGGCAGTTGTGTTCTCCCTTCTGCCGCGGCCTCAGTCTCCCTGGGAAAATGGTTTTGGACTCGCTGGCAGTGCTCGCATGCATGCTCTCAGCAGAAGCTTTCCACCCTCAGGAAGGCCTAGTCCAGCCGAAGCCCGGATTCTCTATAGTGTGATTCCCTCGAGTTAGGTGGTTGGCTTTTGTCCTTCAAGCACACCGGGGCAACGGTACTAGCCCCAGGAACAAGAGCTGAGCCGAGAGGCGTCTCAGGCACCGGCCTTTCTTTCCCTCTCGGTTTTACCTAGGGAAGCCGTTCGCCGGGCTCTCAAGTACAGAGGAAACCTTACAGCGTCCTCCACGCCGGGGACCGGCCGGAGCTGAAGCGCGCTTTCACCGCAGTTTTGTGCCTTCCAGGGAGGGGCCTGATACTTAGGCCTGCACGCACACATGCCTGAGGAGTGCTAGCATTCTGCCACTGAGAGCTGGTGGGAGAGGTGCTGCTGCAACTAATCCTTTTCTCTCGCTCAGTAACTTAGGGGACTCGTCTCCCAGGCTCTCACGTACACACACTCCCAGTGTTTCCACCCTCCGTAACAGTGAGACTCTCTACAACACGGTCCCCTACCCTACTTTTCTTACGTTGGTATGGGAGCAGTGAGACATGCATGCACAAGGGGTTGGACGCAGGGCCAGTAGCAGGAAACAAGTGGGGAGCTTTGTTCTCCCTTCTACTGCGGTCTCAGTCTCCCTCAGAAAATGGTTTTGTACTCCGTGGCCGAGCTCATACGCATGCACACAGCAGAAGGCTTCCACCCTCAGGAAGGCCCAGTCTGGCCGAAGCCCGATTCTCTACAGTGCGTTTCCCTCGTGTGAGGTTTTTGGCTTTCGGCCTGCACGCACACCGGGGTAAAGATGCTAGCTCCATGAACAAGAGCTGAGCCGAGACGCGTCTCCGGCACCGGCCTTTGTTTCCCCCGGTTTTACGTAGGGAAGACGTTCGCCGGGCTCTAGGCACATCGCACACCCTACAGCTTCCTCTCCGCTAGGGAACGGCGGCAGCTAAAGCGCGGTTTCTCCACAGTGTACTGCCTTCCAGGGAGGGGCCTGCAACTTAGGCCTGCACGCACACAGGCCGGAGGAGTGCTACCATTCTGATACTGAGAGCTGGTGGGAGAGGTGCGGCTGCACGAATCCGTTTCTCTCGCCCAGGAACTGAAGGGACTCTTCAGCCAGGCTCTTACGTACAGGCACTCCAAGAGTTCCCACTGCGCGCAACAGTGAGGCTCTGTATACACGGTTCCCCTACAGTACGGTTTCATTGCGTTGGTAAGCGAGCGTGAGACTTGCATGCCCTAGGGGTCGGCTGCTGGGCTGGCTTCAGGAAACAAATGGGCAGTTGTGTTCTCCCTTCTGCCGCGGCCTCAGTCTCCCTGGGAAAATGGTTTTGGACTCGCTGGCAGTGCTCGCATGCATGCTCTCAGCAGAAGCTTTCCACCCTCAGGAAGGCCTAGTCCAGCCGAAGCCCGGATTCTCTATAGTGTGATTCCCTCGAGTTAGGTGGTTGGCTTTTGTCCTTCAAGCACACCGGGGCAACGGTACTAGCCCCAGGAACAAGAGCTGAGCCGAGAGGCGTCTCAGGCACCGGCCTTTCTTTCCCTCGGTTTTACATAGGGATGCCGTTCGCCGGGCTCTCAAGTACAGAGGAAACCTTACCGCGTCCTCCCCGCCGGGGACCGGCCGGAGCTGAAGCGCGCTTTCACCACAGTTTTGTGCCTTCCAGGGAGGGCCCTGATACTTAGGCCTGCACGAACGCATGCCTGAGGAGTGCTAGCATTCTGCCACTGAGAGCTGGTGGGAGAGGTGCGGCTGCACGAGTTCGTTTCTCTCGCCCAGTAACGTAGGACACTCGTCTCCCAGGCTCTCACGCACACGCACTCGAAGTGTTTCCACTCTCCGGAACAGTGAGGCTCTCTACAACACGGTCCCCCAGCCTACTGTTTCCTTGCGTTGGGACGCGAACAGTGAGACTTGCATGCTCAAGGGGGCGGCTGCCGGGCTGGCTTCAGGAAACAAATGGGGAGTTGAGTTCTCACTTCGGTCGCGGCCTCAGTCTCCCTCGTAAAACGGTTTTGGACTCGCTGGCAGTGCTCGCCCGCATTCACACTGCAAAGGGTTACCTCCCTCAGGAAGGCCTAGTCTGGCCGAAGTAAGGAATTTCTACAGTGTGGTTCCCTCGAATTGGGAGGTTGGCCCTCGGCCTGCAAGCACACCAGGGTAACGGTACTAGCTCCAGGAACAAGAGCTGAGCCGAGAGGCGTCTCGGGCACCGGCCTTTCTTTCCCTCGCTTATACATAGGGAAGCCGATCGCCGGGCTCTCAAGCACAGCGCACACCATATAGCGTCCTCTCCGCTAGGGACCGGCAGGAGCTAAAGCGCGGTTTCTCCACAGTGTTGTGCCTTCCAAGGAGGGGCCTGCCACTTAGGTCTGCACACACACATGCCGGAGGAGTGCTACCATTCTGATACTGAGAGCTGGTGGGAGAGGTGCCGCTGCAACTAATCCTTTTCTCTCGCCCAGTAACTTAGGGGACTCGTCTCCTAGGCTCTCACGTACACACACTCCAAGTGTTTCCACCCTCCCTAACAGTCAGGCTCTCTACAACACGGTCCCCTACCCCACTGTCTCTTTGCCTTGGTCGGCAAGCAGTGAGACATGCATGCTCAAGGGGGCGGCCGTCTGGCTGGCTTCAGGAAAAAAGTGGGGAGTTGAGTTCTCACTTCTGCCGAGGCCTCAGTCTTCCTCACAAAATGGTTTTGGACTCGCTGGCAGTGCTCGCCCGCATTCACACTGCAAGAGGTTTCCACCCTCAGGAAGGCCTAGTCTGGCCGAAGCCTGCATTCCACACAGTGCAGTTCCCTGGATTTAGGTGGTTGGCTTTTGGTCTGCTCGCACAATGGAGCACGATAGTAGCCCAGGAACAAGAGCTCAGCCGAGAGGTGTCTCCGGCACAGGCCTTTCTTTCCCTCGCTTTTACATAGGGAAGCCGTTCGCCGGGCTCTGAAGCACAGCGCACACCATACAGCGTCCTCTCCGCTAGGGATCGGCGGGAGCTAACGCGGGTTCTCCACAGTGCTGTGCCTTCCAAGGAGGGGCCTGCCTCTTAGGCCTGCTCGCACACATGCCGGAGGAATGCTATCATTCTAATACTGAGAGCTGTTTGGAGAGGTGCCGCTGCAACTAATCCTTTTCTCTCCCCCAGTAACTTAGGGGACTCGTCTCCCAGGCTCTCACGTACACACACTCCAAGTGTTTCCACCCTCCGTAACAGTGAGACTCTCTACAACACGGTCCCCTACCCTACTTTTCTTACGTTGGTATGGGAGCAGTGAGACATGCATGCACAAGGGGTTGGACGCAGGGCCACTAGCAGGAAACAAGTGGGGAGCTTTGTTCTCACTTCTGCCGCGGCCTCAGTCTCCCTCAGAAAATGGTTTTGTACTCCGTGGCGGAGCTCATACGCATGCACACAGCAGAAGGCTTCCACCCTCAGGAAGGCCTAGTCTGGCCGAAGCCTGGATTCTCTACAGTGCGGTTCCCTCGTGTGAGGTTTTTGGCTTTCGGCCTGCACGCACACCGGGGTAAAGATACTAGCTCCATGAACAAGAGCTGAGCCGAGACGCGTCTCCGGCACCGGCCCTTGTTTCCCCCGGTTTTACCTAGGGAAGACGTTCGCCGGGCTCTAGGCACATCGCACACCCTACAGCTTCCTCTCCGCTAGGGAACGGCGGCAGCTAAAGCGCGGTTTCTCCACAGTGTACTGCCTTCCAGGGAGGGGCCTGCAACTTAGGCCTGCACGCACACAGGCCGGAGGAGTGCTACCATTCTGATACTGAGAGCTGGTGGGAGAGGTGCGGCTGCACGAATCCGTTTCTCTCGCCCAGGAACTGAAGGGACTCTTCAGCCAGGCTCTTACGTACAGGCACTCCAAGAGTTCCCACTGCGCGCAACAGTGAGGCTCTGTATACAAGGTTCCCCTACAGTACGGTTTCATTGCGTTGGTAAGCGAGCGTGAGACTTGCATGCCCTAGGGGTCGGCTGCTGGGCTGGCTTCAGGAAACAAATGGGCAGTTGTGTTCTCCCTTCTGCCGCGGCCTCAGTCTCCCTGGGAAAATGGTTTTGGACTCGCTGGCAGTGCTCGCATGCATGCTCTCAGCAGAAGCTTTCCACCCTCAGGAAGGCCTAGTCCAGCCGAAGCCCGGATTCTCTATAGTGTGATTCCCTCGAGTTAGGTGGTTGGCTTTTGTCCTTCAAGCACACCGGGGCAACGGTACTAGCCCCAGGAACAAGAGCTGAGCCGAGAGGCGTCTCAGGCACCGGCCTTTCTTTCCCTCGGTTTTACATAGGGATGCCGTTCGCCGGGCTCTCAAGTACAGAGGAAACCTTACAGCGTCCTCCCCGCCGGGGACCGGCCGGAGCTGAAGCGCGATTACACCACAGTTATGTGCCTTCCAGGGAGGGGCCTGATACTTAGTCCTCCACGAACACATGCCTGAGGAGTGCTAGCATTCTGCCACTGAGAGCTGGTTGGAGAGGTGCCGTTGCAACTAATCCTTTTCTCTCGCCCAGTAACTTAGGGGACTCGTCTCCCAGGCTCTCACGTACACACACTCCCAGTGTTTCCACCTTCCGTAACAGTGAGACTCTCTACAACACGGTCCCCTACCCTGCATTTCTTACGTTGGTTTGGGAGCAGTGAGACATGCATGCACAAGGGGTTAGACGCAGGGCCAGTAGCAGGAAACAAGTGGGGTGTTTTGTTCTCCCTTCTTCTGCGGCCTCAGTCTCCCTCAGAAAATGGTTTTAGATTCCCTGGTGGAGCTCATACGCATGCACACAGCAGAAGGCTTCCACCCTCAGGAAGGCCTAGTCTGCCCGAAGCCCGGATTCTCTACAGTGCGGTTCCCTCCAGTGAGGTTTTTGGGTTTTGGCCTGCACGCACACCGGGGTAAAGGTACTAGCTCCAGGAACAAGAGCTTAGCCGAGAGACTTCTCCGCCAACGGCCTTTCTTTCTCCCGGTTTTACGTAGGGAAGACGTTCGCCGGACTCTCAAGCACAGCGCACACCATACAGCTTCCTCTCCGCTACGGACTTGCGGGAGCTATAGCGCGGTTTCTCCAGTGTAGTGCATTCCAGAGAGGGGCCTGCAACTTAGGCCTGCGGGCACACATGCCGGAGGAGTGCTACCATTCTGCTACTGAGAGCTGGTGGGAGAGGGGCGGCTGCACGAATCCATTTCCCTTGCACAGTAACTTAAGGGAATTGTCAGTCAGGCTCTTACGCACAGGCACTCCAAGTGTTCCCACTCCCCGCAACAGTGAGGCTATGTACACACGGTTCCCCTACACTACTGTTTCTTTCCTTGGTACGCGAGCAGTGAGACTTGCATGCCCAAGCGGGCGGCCGCTGGGCTGGCTTCAGGAAACAAGTGGGGAGTTGTGTTCTCCCTTCTGCCGCGGCCTCAGTCTCCCTCCGAAAATGGTGTTGGACTCCGGGGCGGAGCTCATAAGCATGCACACAGCAAAAGGCTTCCAACCAGAGGAAGGCCTAGTCTGGCCGAAGCCCGGATTCTCTACAATGCGGTTTCCTCGAGTGAGGTTTTTGGCTTTTGGCCTGCACGCCCACCGGGATAAAGGTACTAGCTCCAGGAAAAGAGCTCAGCCGAGAGGCCTCTCCGGCACTGGCCTTTCTTTCCCCCGGTTTTACATAGGGAAGATGCTCGCCGGGCTCTCAGGCACAGCGCACACCATACAGCGTCCTCCCCGCCGGTGCCTGGCGGGAGCTACCGTGCGCTTTCACCACAGTGTTGTGCCTTCCAGGGAGGGGCCTGCTACTTAGGCCTGCTCGCACACATGCCTGAGGAGTGCTTGCATTCTGCCACTGAGAGCTGGTGGGAGAGGTGCGGCTGCACGAGTTCGTTTCTCTCGCCCAGTAACGTATGGGACTCGTCTCCCAGGGTCTCATGCACACACACTCCAAGTGTTTCCCCTCTCCGGAACAGTGAGGCTCTGTACAACACGGTCACCTACCCTACTGTTTCTTTGCGTTGGTCCACAAGCAGTGAGACATGCATGCTCAAGGGGGCGGCCGCCTGGCTGGCTTCAGGAAACAAGTGGGGAGTTGAGTTCTCACTTCTGCCGCGGCGTCAGTCTCCTTCGCAAAATGGTTTTGGACTCGCTGGCAGTGCTCGCCCGCATTCACACTGCAAAAGGTTTCCACCCTCAGGAAGGCCTAGTCTGCCCGAAGCCTGGATTCAACACAGTGCAGTTCCCTGGATTTAGGTGGTTGGCTTTTGGTCTGCTCGCACAACGGAGCACGATACTAGCCCCAGGAACAAGAGCTCAGCCGAGAGGTGTCTCCGGCACAGGCCTTTCTTTCCCTCGCTTTTACATAGGGAAGCCGTTCGCCGGGCTCTGAAGCACAGCGCACACCATACAGCGTCCTCTCCGCTAGGGACTGGCGGGAACTAACGCGGGTTCTCCACAGTGCTGTGCCTTCCAAGGAGGGGCCTGCCTCTTAGGCCTGCACGCACACAGGGCGGAGGAGTGCTACCATTCTGATACTGAGAGCTGGTGGGAGAGTTGCGGCTGCACGAATCCGTTTCTCTCGCCCAGGAACTTAAGGGACTATTCGGCCAGGCTCTTACGCACAGGCACTCCAAGTGTTCCCACTCGCGCAACAGGGAGTCTACCTACAACAAGGTTCCCCTACAGTACTGTTTCTTTGCTTTGGTACGTGAGCAGTGAGACTTGCATGTCCAAGGGGGCGGCTGCTGGGCTGCCTTCAGGAAACAAGTGGGGAGTTTTGTTCTCCCTTCTGCCGCGGCCTCAGTCTCCCTCAGAAAATGGTTTTGGACTCGCTGGCAGTGCTCGCACGCATGCTCATAGCAAAAGTCTTCCACCCTCAGGAAGGCCTAGTCTGGCCGAAGCCCGGATTCTCTACAGTGCGGTTCCCTCGAGTGAGGTTTTTGGCTTTGGGCCTGCACGCGCACCGGGGTAAAGGTACTAGCTCCAGGAAAAGAGGTGAGCCGAGAGGCGTCTCCGGCAACGGCATTTCTTTCCCCCGGTTTTACGTAGGGAAGACGTTCGCCGGGCTCTCAAGCACAGCGCACACCATACAGCTTCCTCTCCGCTAGGGACTGGCGGGAGCTAAAGCGCGGTTTCTCCAGTGTAGTGTATTCCAGGGAGGGGCCTGAAACTTAGGCCTGCAGGCACACAGGCCGGAGGAGTGCTACCATTCTGATACTGAGAGCTGGTGGGAGAGGTGCAGCTGCATGAATCCGTTTCTCTCGCCCAGTAACTTAAGGGAATTGTCAGTCAGGCTCTTACGCACAGGCACAACAAGTGTTCCCACTCCTCGCAACAGTGAGGCTATGTACACACGGTTCCCCTACACTACTGTTTCTTTCCTTGCTAAGCGAGCAGTAAGACTTGCATGCTCGCGGGGAAGCCGGCTGCAGAGACGGAGCAGAGTCGTGGGCTCTCAGCTCGGGGTTGCCATAAACTGTGATCTGCGGCCCAGTCGGAGCACGGCTCCCCCAGCAGGGACCCAACAAGCAGCAGATCCGGGGAGACTCCCCTTCCTTCCCGGGGAGGAGCGGTGCGGGAGCGCACTGCAGGGATCTGCTGGGTTTGGAGACTCCGTGCGGGGTCGGGTGCCATAGATAGCAACGCTCGGTCACAGGCCGGGTGAGCACGGAGTGCGGCCGGAGAACGGGGACACGGAAGTGACTGCTTTTCTCTGGGGGCACACTGAGGAGCGGGGCCCCAGGTTCTCAGCTCCTCCGAGGGGAGATTGGGAGGCCACCATTTCTGCCCTGGTCCTCCAAGGCTGTACCGAGAGCTTGCAGGGAACAAAAGCTCCTGAGAGCAAAGCGGAGCAGCTTCCTTAGCCCGGACTGACAAGGGCGGGGCAATTCCGCCTCCGGCAAAGACATTTGGAAACCACAGCAACAGGCCCCTCCCCCAGAAGATCAGCACAAACAGCCAGCAAGGCAAGACCAAGTTGATCGATCAAGGAGAATAGGAGAACTCCAGCGCTAGGGGAACACTGCACATAGATTCATGGCTTTTTTTTTTTTTTTAACCATGATTCATTATTTCATCAAAGTTAATTTTTGTTGACTGTTTTTTTTTCTTTTTCCCTTTTTCAACCAACATCTTATAAATCCCTTTTTTAAAAAAAAAAACAAACATTTTTTATTTTTCATTTTTAGAGTCATATTTTATCCCTTCATAGTAGTTACCCTTATTTTTGGCATATATATATATATATAAGTTGTTCTCTCTTTAAAATTTTGAGGTACAGTTTCTTCTAACAGATCAAAATATACCCTAAATCACTAGTGTATGGCTTTGTTCTAGTCTCCTGCCTGATCACATTCTCTCCCTTTTTCCTTTTTTTTTTCTTAAATCTTCTTTCTTTTTTCAAACAACTTATCTTACCAAGTCCTTTTATAAAATCTTTTATAATTTTCATCTTTACAGTCATCTTCCATCCCTTCATTGTATCAACCATTATTTTGTACATATATGTCTTTCTTCCTTTAAAATTTTAGGAGGCACCTTTTTCTAACAGACCAAAATACGCCCAAAATCTAGTGTGCGGCACTGATCTATGCACTAGCCTGATCATATTTGATCATATTCTGCCTTTTTTGTATTGTTTTGTTTTTGTTTTTATCCTTTTTTTTCTTTTTCTCTTTCGTTTTTCTTTCTTTCCCTTTCTTTTCCCCTGGTTTCAGGTCTTTTCTGATTTGTATACAGTATATTTGCTGGGGACGTTGTAAACCTGTTAGGATTTTGTTCTCTCATTCATCTATTCTCCTCTGGAGAAAATGACAAGACGAAAGAAATCACCTCAGCAAAAAGAACAAGAGGTAGTACCGTCAGCCAGGGACCTACTCAATACGGACATTAGTACGATGTCGGACCTAGAGTTCAGAATCATGACTTTAAAGATACTAGCTGGGCTTGAAAAAAGCGTGGAAGTTATTAGAGAAACCCTTTCTGGAGAAATAAAAGAACTAAAATCTAACCAAATCGAAATCAAAAAGGCTATTGATGAGGTGCAATCAAAAATGGGGGCACTAAATGCTAGGATAAATGAGGCAGAAGAGAGAATCAGCGATATAGAAGACCAAATGATGGAAAATAAAGAGGCTGAGAAAAAGAGAGAGAAACAACTACAGGATCACGAGGGCAGAATTCGAGAGATAAGTGATACGATAAGACGAAACAACATTAGAATAATTGGGATCCCAGAAGAAGAAGAGAGAGAGAGAGGGGCAGAAGGTATATTGGAGCAAATTATAACAGAGAACTTCCCTAATGTGAGGAAGGAAACAGGCATTAAAATCCAGGAGGCACAGAGAACCCCTCTCAAAATCAATAATAATAGGTCAACACCCGACATCTAATAGTAAAACTTACGAGTCTCAGAGACAAAGAGAAAATCCTGAAAGCAGCTCCGGAGAAGAGATATGTAACCTACAATGGTAGAAACATTAGATTGGCAACAGACCTATCCACAGAGACCTGGCAGGCCAGAAAGGACTGGCAAGATATCTTCAGAGCACTAAACGAGAAAAATATGCAGCCAAGAATACTATATCCAGCTAGGCTATCATTGAAAATAGAAGGAGAGATAAAAAGCTTCCAGAACAAACAAAAACTAAAGGAATTTGCAAACACAAAACCACCCCTCCAAGAAATATTGAGAGGGGTCCTCTAAGCAAAGAGAGAACCTAAAAGCAGCAAAGAGCAGAAACGAACACAGACAAGAGAGAGTTAAGAGTCACCTTACAGGTAATACAATGGCACTAAATTCATACTTTTCAATAGTTACCCTGAATGCAAATGGCGTAAATGCCCCAATCAAAAGACACAGGCTATCAGATTGGATTAAAAAACAAGACCCATCAATATGCTGTCTGCAAGAGACTCATTTTAGACCCAAAGACACCCCCAGATTGAAAGTGAGGGGGTGGAAAACCATTTACCATGCTAATGGACACCAAAAGAAAGCTGGGGTGGCAATCCTTATATCAGACAAACTAGATTTTAAAACAAAGACTGTAATAAGCGATGAGGAAGGACACTATATCCTACTTAAAGGGTCTATCCAACAAGAAGATCTAACAATTGTAAAGATCTATGCCCCGAACATGGGAGCAGCCAATTATATAAGGCAATTAATAACAAAAGCAAAGAAACACATTGACAACAATACAATAATAGTGGGGGACTTTAACACCCCCCTGACTGAAATGGACAGATCATCTAAGCAAAAGATCAACAAGGAAATAAAGACTTTAAATGACACACTGGACCAAATGGACTTCACAGACATATTCAGAACATTCCATCCCCAAGCAAAGGAATACACATTCTTCTCTAGTGCCCATGGAACATTCTCCAGAACTGATCACATCCCAGGTCACAAATCAGGTCTCAATCGGTACCAAAAGATTGGGATCATTCCCTGCATATTTTCAGACCACAATGCTTTGAAACTAGAACTCAACCACAAGAGGAAAGTCGGAAAGAACTCAAATACATGGAGGCTAAAGAGCATCCTACTAAAGAATGAATGGGTCAACCAGGAAATTAAAGAAGAATTAAAAAATTTCATGGAAACCAATGAAAATGAAAACACAACGGTTCAAAATCTTTGGGATACAACAAAGGCAGTCCTGAGAGGAAAGTATATAGCAATACAAGCCTTTCTCAAGAAACAAGAAAGGTCTCAAATACACAAACTAACCCTACACCTAAAGGAGCTGGAAAAGAACAGCAAATGAAGCCTAAACCCAGCAGGAGAAGAGAAATGATAAAGATCAGAGCACAAATCAATGAACTAGAAACCAAAAGAACAGTAGAACAGATCCACGAAACTAGGAGCTGGTTCTTGGAAAGAATGAACAAGATTGATAAACCCCTGGCCAGACTTATCAAGAAGAAAAGAGAAATGACCCAAATCAACAAAATCATGAAGGAAAGAGGAGAGATCACAACCAACACCAAAGAAATACAAACAATGATAAGAACATATTATGAGCAACTCTATGCCAGCAAATTAGATAACCTGGAAGAAATGGGTGCATTCCTAGAGATGTATCAACTACCAAAATTGAACCAGGAAGAAATAGAAAACCTGAACAGACCTATAACCACTAAGGAAATTGAAACAGTCATCAAAAATCTCCCAAGAAACAAAAGCCCAGGGCCAGATGGCTTCCCAGGGGAATTCTATCAGCCATTTCAAGAATTACTACCTATTCTCCTGAAACTGTTCCAAAAAATAGAAATGGAAGGGAAACTTCCAAACTCATTTTATGAGGCCAGCATTACCTTGATCCCAAAACCAGACAAAGACCCCATCAAAAAAGAGAATTACAGACCAATATCCTTGATGAACATGGAAGCAAAAATTCTCACACACACACAAAAAAAACTAGCCAATGGGTTCCAACAGTACATTAAAAGGATTATTCACCAGGACCAAGTGGGATTTATTCCTGGGCTGCAAGGCTGGTTCAACATCCGCAAAACAATCAACGTGATACAATACATTAACAAAAGAAAGAGCAAGAATCATATGATCCTCTCAATAGATGCAGAAAAAGCATTTGACAAAGTACAACATCCTTTCTTGATCCAAACTCTTCACAGTATAGGGATAGAGGGTACATACCTCAATATCATAAAAGCCATCTATGAAAAACCGACAGCGAATATCATTCTCAATGGGGAAAGGCCGAGAGCTTTTCCCATAAAGTCAGGAACGCGGCAGGGATATCCACTCTCACCAGTGCTATTCAACGTAGTATTAGAAGTCCTAGCCACAGCAATCAGACAACAAAAAGAAATCAAAGGCATCCAAAACGGCAAAGAGGAAGTCAAAACTCTCACTCTTTGCAGATGATAAGATACTGTATGTGGAAAACCCAAAAGACTCCACCCCAAAACTGCTAGAACTCATACAGGAATTCAGTAAAGTAGCAGGATACAAAATCAGTGCACAGAAATCGGTGGCATTCCTCTACACCAACAACAAGACAGAAGAGAGACAAATCAAGGAGTCGATCCCATTTACAATTGCACCCAAAACCATTAGATCCCTAGGAAGAAATCTAACCAAAGAGGCAAAGGATCTGTACTCAGAAAACTATAAAATACTCATGAAAGAAATGGAAGAAGACACAAAGAAATGGAACAACGTTCCGTGCTCATGGATTGGGAGAATCAACATTGTGAAGATGTCAATGCTACCTAGAGTAATCTACACATTCAATGCAATCCCCATCAAAATACCATCCACTTTTCTCAAAGAAATGGAAGAAATAATCCTCAAATTTGTATGGAACCAGAAGAGACCCAGAATAGCCAGAGGACTCCTGAAAAAGAAAAGCAAAGCTGGCGGCATCACAATTCCGGACTTCCAGCTCTATGACAAAGCTGTCATCATCAAGACAGTATGGTACTGGCACAAAAACAGACACATAGATCAATGGAACAGAATCGAGAGCCCAGAAATGGACCCTCAACTCTATGGTCAACTTATCTTTGACAAAGCAGGAAAGAATGTCCAATGGCAAAAAGACAGTCTCTTCAACAAATGGTGTTGGGAAAATTGGACAGCCACATGCAGAAGAATGAAACTGGACCATTTCCTTACACCACACACAAAAATAGACTCCAAACGGTTGAAAGACCTAAACGTGAGACAGGAGTCCATCAAAATCCTAAAGGAGAACACAGGTAGCAACCTTTTCGACCTTAGCCGCAGCAACTTCTTCCTAGAAACATCGCCAAAGGCACGGGAAGCCAGGGCAAAAATGAACTCTTGGGATTTCATCAAGATAAAAAGCTTTTGCACAGCAAAAGAAACAGTCCACAAAACCAAAAGACAACCGACAGAATGGGAGAAAATATTTGCAACTGACCTATCAGATAAAGGGCTAGTATCCAAAATCTATAAAGAACTGATCAAACTCAACACCCAAAGAAGAAATAATCCAATCAAGAAATGGGCAGAAGACATGAACAGACATTTCTCCAAAGAAGACATCCAAATGGCCAACAGGCACATGAAAAAGTGCTCCACATCGCTCGGCATCAGGGAAATCCAAATCAAAACCTCCATGAGATACCACATCACACCCGTCAGAATGGCTGAAATTAACAAGTCAGGGAACGACAGATGTTGGCGGGGATGTGGAGAAAGGGGAACCCTCCTACACTGTTGGTAGGAATGCAAGCTAGTGCAACCCCTCTGGAAAACAATATGGAGGTTGCTCAAACAGTTGAAATTAGAGCTACCGTTCCATCCAGCAATTGCACTACTGGGTATTTACCACAAAGATACAAATGTAGGGACCCGAAGGGGTACGTGTACCCCAATGTTTATAGCAGCAATGTCCACCATAGCCAAACGGTGGAAAGAGCCAAGATGCCCATCGACAGATGAATGGATAAAGAAGATGTGGTGTATATACACAATGGAATATTATGCAGCCATCAAAAGGAATGAGATCTTGCCATTTGCAACAACGTGGATGGAACTGGAGGGTGTTATGCTGAGTGAAATAAGTCAATCAGAGAAAGACATGTATCATATGACCTCACTGATATGAGGAATTCTTCATCTCGGGAAAGAAACTGAGTGTTACTGGAGTGGTTGGGGGTGGGAGGGATGGGGTGGCTGGGTGATAGACATTGGGGAGGGTATGTGCTACGGTGAGTTTTGTGAATTGTGCCAGACTGTTGAATCACAGTTCTGTACTTCTGAAAGAAATAACGCAACATATTTTAAGAAAAAAGGAAAAGAAGAAGATAACAGGAGAGGAAGAAAAGGGGAGTATGTCAGAGGGGGAGACGAACCATGAGAGATGATGGACTCTGAGAAACAAACTGAGGGTTCTAGAGGGGAGGGGGGTAGGAGGAGGGGTGAGCCTGGTGATGGGTATTGAGGAGGGCACGTTCTGCATGGAGCACTGGGTGTTATGAACAAACAATGAATCATGGAACACTGCACCAAAAACTAATGATGCAATATATGGTGATTAACATAACAATAAAAAATTAAAAAAAAAAACCAGACCCATCAATATGCTGTCTGCAAGAGACTCATTTTAGAGCCAAAGACACCCCCACATTAAAAGTGAGGGGGTGGAAAACCATTTACCATGCTAATGGACACCAAAAGAAAGCTGGGGTGGCAATCCTTCTATCAGACAAACTAGATTTTAAAACAAAGACTGTAATAAGAGATGATGAAGGACACTATATCCTACTTAAAGGGTCTATCCAACAAGAAGATCTAACAATTGTAAAGATCTATGCCCCGAACATGGGAGCAGGCAATTATATAAGGCAATTAATAACAAAAGCAAAGAAACACATTGACAACAATACAATAATAGTGGGGGACTTTAACACCCCCCTGACTGAAATGGACAGATCATCTAAGCAAAAGATCAACAAGGAAATAAAGACTTTAAATGACACACTGGACCAAATGGACTTCACAGACATATTCAGAACATTCCATCCCCAAGCAAAGGAATACACATTCTTCTCTAGTGCCCATGGAACATTCTCCAGAACTGATCACATCCCAGGTCACAAATCAGGTCTCAATCGGTACCAAAAGATTGGGATCATTCCCTGCATATTTTCAGACCACAATGCTTTGAAACTAGAACTCAACCACAAGAGGAAAGTCGGAAAGAACTCAAATACATGGAGGCTAAAGAGCATCCTACTAAAGAATGAATGGGTCAACCAGGAAATTAAAGAAGAATTAAAAAATTTCATGGAAACCAATGAAAATGAAAACACAACGGTTCCAAATCTTTGGGATACAACAAAGGCAGTCCTGAGAGGAAAGTATATAGCAATACAAGCCTTTCTCAAGAAACAAGAAAGGTCTCAAATACACAACCTGACCCTACACCGAAAGGAGCTGGAGAAAGAACAGCAAATAAAGCCTAAACCCAGCAGGAGAAGAGAAATGATAAAGATCAGAGCAGAAATCAATGAACTAGAAACCAAAAGAACAGTAGAACAGATCCACGAAACTAGGAGCTGGTTCTTGGAAAGAATGAACAAGATTGATAAACCCCTGGCCAGACTTATCAAGAAGAAAAGAGAAATGACCCAAATCAACAAAATCATGAAGGAAAGAGGAGAGATCACAACCAACACCAAAGAAATACAAACAATGATAAGAACATATTATGAGCAACTCTATGCCAGCAAATTAGATAACCTGGAAGAAATGGGTTCATGCCTAGAGATGTATCAACTACCAAAATTGAACCAGGAAGAAATAGAAAACCTGAACAGACCTATAACCACTAAGGAAATTGAAAGAGTCATCAAAAATCTCCCAAGAAACAAAAGCCCAGGGCCAGATGGCTTCCCAGGGGAATTCTATCAGCCATTTCAAGAAGAATTAATACCTATTCTCCTGAAACTGTTCCAAAAAATAGAAATGGAAGGGAAACTTCCAAACTCATTTTATGAGGCCAGCATTACCTTGATCCCAAAACCAGACAAAGACCCCATCAAAAAAGAGAATTACAGACCAATATCCTTGATGAACATGGAAGCAAAATTTCTCACACACACACACACAAAAAAACTAGCCAATGGGTTCCAACAGTACATTAAAAGGATTATTCACCAGGACCAAGTGGGATTTATTCCTGGGCTGCAAGGCTGGTTCAACATCCGCAAATCAATCAACGTGATACAATACATTAACAAAAGAAAGAGCAAGAATCATATGATCCTCTCAATAGATGCAGAAAAAGCATTTGACAAAGTACAACATCCTTTCTTGATCCAAACTCTTCACAGTATAGGGATAGAGGGTACATACCTCAATATCATAAAAGCCATCTATGAAAAACCTACAGCGAATATCATTCTCAATGGGGAAAGGCCGAGAGCTTTTCCCCTAAAGTCAGGAACGCGGCAGGGATGTCCACTCTCACCAGTGCTATTCAACGTAGTATTAGAAGTCCTAGCCACAGCAATCAGACAACAAAAAGAAATCAAAGGCATCCAAATCGGCAAAGAGGAAGTCAAACCTCTCACTCTTTGCAGATGATAAGATACTGTATGTGGAAAACCCAAAAGACTCCACCCCAAAACTGCTAGAACTCATACAGGAATTCAGTAAAGTAGCAGGATACAAAATCAGTGCACAGAAATCGGTGGCATTCCTCTACACCAACAACAAGACAGAAGAGAGACAAATCAAGGAGTCGATCCCATTTACAATTGCACCCAAAACCATTAGATCCCTAGGAAGAAATCTAAGCAAAGAGGCAAAGGAGCTGTACTCAGAAAACTATAAAATACTCATGAAAGAAATGGAAGAAGACACAAAGAAATGGAACAACGTTCCGTGCTCATGGATTGGGAGAATCAACATTGTGAAGATGTCAATGCTACCTAGAGCAATCTACACATTGAGTGCAATCCCCATCAAAATACCATCCACTTTTCTCAAAGAAATGGAAGAAATAATCCTCAAATTTGTATGGAACCAGAAGAGACCCAGAATAGCCAGAGGACTCCTGAAAAAGAAAAGCAAAGCTGGCGGCATCACAATTCCGGACTTCCAGCTCTATGACAAAGCTGTCATCATCAAGACAGTATGGTACTGGCACCAAAACAGACACATAGATCAATGGAACAGAATCGAGAGCCCAGAAATGGACCCTCAACTCTATGGTCAACTTATCTTTGACAAAGCAGGAAAGAATGTCCAATGGCAAAAAGACAGTCTCTTCAACAAATGGTGTTGGGAAAATTGGACAGCCACATGCAGAAGAATGAAACTGGACCATTTCCTTACACCACACACAAAAATAGACTCCAAACGGTTGAAAGACCTAAACGTGACACAGGAGTCCATCAAAATCCTAAAGGAGAACACAGGTAGCAACCTTTTCGACCTTAGCCGCAGCAACTTCTTCCTAGAAACATCGCCAAAGGCACGGGAAGCCAGGGCAAAAATGAACTCTTGGGATTTCATGAAGATAAAAAGCTTTTGCACAGCAAAAGAAACAGTCCACAAAACCAAAAGACAACCGACAGAATGGGAGAAAATATTTGCAAATGACCTATCAGATAAAGGGCTAGTATCCAAAATCTATAAAGAACTGAGCAAACTCAACACCCAAAGAAGAAATAATCCAATCAAGAAATGGGCAGAAGACATGAACAGACATTTCTCCAAAGAAGACATCCAAATGGCCAACAGGCACATGAAAAAGTGCTCCACATCGCTCGGCATCAGGGAAATCCAAATCAAAACCTCCATGAGATACCACCTCACACCCGTCAGAATGGCTGAAATTAACAAGTCAGGGAACGACAGATGTTGGCGGGGATGTGGAGAAAGGGGAACCCTCCTACACTGTTGGTGGGAATGCAAGCTGGTGCAACCCCTCTGGAAAACAGTATGGAGGTTCCTCAAACAGTTGAAATTAGAGCTACCGTTCGATCCAGCAATTGCACTACTGGGTATTTACCACAAAGATACAAATGTAGGGACCCGAAGGGGTACGTGTACCCCAATGTTTATAGCAGCAATGTCCACCATAGCCAAACGGTGGAAAGAGCCAAGATGCCCATCGACAGATGAATGGATAAAGAAGATGTGGTGTATATACACAATGGAATATTATGCAGCCATCAAAAGGAATGAGATCTTGCCATTTGCAACGACGTGGATGGAACTGGAGGGTGTTATGCTGAGTGAAATAAGTCAATCAGAGAAAGACATGTATCATATGACCTCACTGATATGAGGAATTCTTCATCTCGGGAAAGAAACTGAGTGTTACTGGAGTGGTTGGGGGTGGGAGGGATGGGGTGGCTGGGTGATAGACATTGGGGAGGGTATGTGCTACGGTGAGCGCTGTGAATTGTGCAAGACTGTTGAATCACAGTTCTGTACTTCTGAAACAAATAACGCAACATATTTTAAGAAAAAGGAAAAAGAAGAAGATAACAGGAGAGGAAGAAAAGGGGAGTATGTCAGAGGGGGAGACGAACCATGAGAGATGATGGACTCTGAGAAACAAACTGAGGGTTCCAGAGGGGAGGGGGGTAGGAGGACGGGTGAGCCTGGTGATGGGTATTGAGGAGGGCACGTTCGGCATGGAGCACTGGGTGTTATGGACAAACAATGAATCATGGAACACTGCACCAAAAACTAATGATGTAGTATATGGTGATTAACATAACAATAAAAAAGTAAAAAAAAAAACAAGACCCATCAATATGCTGTCTGCAAGAGACTCATTTTAGACCCAAAGACACCCCCACATTGAAAGTGAGGGGGTGGAAAACCATTTACCATGCTAATGGACACCAAAAGAAAGCTGGGGTGGCAGTCCGTATACCAGACAAACTAGATTTTAAAACAAAGACTGTAATAAGAGAGGAGGAAGGACACTATATCCTACTTAAAGGGTCTATCCAACAAGAAGATCTAACAATTGTAAATATCTATGCCCCGAACATGGGAGCAGCCAATTATGTGAGGCAATTAATAACAAAAGCAAAGAAACACATTGACAACAATACAATCATAGTGGGGGACTTTAACACCCCCCTGACTGAAATGGACAGATCATCTAAGCCAAAGATCAACAAGGAAATAAAGACTTTAAATGACACACTGGACCAAATGGACTTCACAGACATATTCAGAACATTCCATCCCCAAGCAAAGGAATACACATTCTTCTCTAGTGCCCATGGAACATTCTCCAGAACTGATCACATCCCAGGTCACAAATCAGGTCTCAATCGGTACCAAAAGATTGGGATCATTCCCTGCATATTTTCAGACCACAATGCTTTGAAACTAGAACTCAACCACAAGAGGAAAGTCGGAAAGAACTCAAATACATGGAGGCTAAAGAGCATCCTACTAAAGAATGAATGGGTCAACCAGGAAATTAAAGAAGAATTAAAAAAATTCATGGAAACCAATGAAAATGAAAACACAACGGTTCCAAATCTTTGGGATACAACAAAGGCAGTCCTGAGAGGAAAGTATATAGCAATACAAGCCTTTCTCAAGAAACAAGAAAGGTCTCAAATACACAACCTGACCCTACACCGAAAGGAGCTGGAGAAAGAACAGCAAATAAAGCCTAAACCCAGCAGGAGAAGAGAAATGATAAAGATCAGAGCAGAAATCAATGAACTAGAAACCAAAAGAACAGTAGAACAGATCCACGAAACTAGGAGCTGGTTCTTGGAAAGAATGAACAAGATTGATAAACCCCTGGCCAGACTTATCAAGAAGAAAAGAGAAATGACCCAAATCAACAAAATCATGAAGGGAAGAGGAGAGATCACAACCAACACCAAAGAAATACAAACAATTATAAGAACATATTATGAGCAACTCTATGCCAGCAAATTAGATAACCTGGAAGAAATGGGTGCATGCCTAGAGATGTATCCACTACCAAAATTGAACCAGGAAGAAATAGAAAACCTGAACAGACCTATAACCACTAAGGAAATGGAAACAGTCATCAAAAATCTCCCAAGAAACAAAAGCCCAGGGCCAGATGGCTTCCCAGGGGAATTCTATCAGCCATTTCAAGAAGAATTAATACCTATTCTCCTGAAACTGTTCCAAAAAATAGAAATGGAAGGGAAACTTCCAAACTCATTTTATGAGGCCAGCATTACCTTGATCCCAAAACCAGACAAAGACCCCATCAAAAAAGAGAATTACAGACCAATATCCTTGATGAACATGGAAGCAAAGTTTCTCACACACACACACACACAAAAACTAGCCAATGGGTTCCAACAGTACATTAAAAGGATTATTCACCAGGACCAAGTGGGATTTATTCCTGGGCTGCAAGGCTGGTTCAACATCCGCAAATCAATCAACGTGATACAATACATTAACAAAAGAAAGAGCAAGAATCATATGATCCTCTCAATAGATGCAGAAAAAGCATTTGACAAAGTACAACATCGTTTCTTGATCAAAACTCTTCACAGTATAGGGATAGAGGGTACATACCTCAATATCATAAAAGCCATCTATGAAAAACCGACAGCGAATATCATTCTCAATGGGGAAAGGCCGAGAGCTTTTCCCCTAAAGTCAGGAACGCGGCAGGGATGTCCACTCTCACCAGTGCTATTCAACGTAGTATTAGAAGTCCTAGCCACAGCAATCAGACAACAAAAAGAAATCAAAGGCATCCAAATCGGCAAAGAGGAAGTCAAACCTCTCACTCTTTGCAGATGATAAAATACTGTATGTGGAAAACCCAAAAGACTCCACCCCAAAACTGCTAGAACTCATACAGGAATTCAGTAAAGTAGCAGGATACAAAATCAGTGCACAGAAATCGGTGGCATTCCTCTACACCAACAACAAGACAGAAGAGAGACAAATCAAGGAGTCGATCCCATTTACAATTGCACCCAAAACCATTAGATCCCTAGGAAGAAATCTAAGCAAAGAGGCAAAGGAGCTGTACTCAGAAAACTATAAAATACTCATGAAAGAAATGGAAGAAGACACAAAGAAATGGAACAACGTTCCGTGCTCATGGATTGGGAGAATCAACATTGTGAAGATGTCAATGCTACCTAGAGCAATCTACACATTGAGTGCAATCCCCATCAAAATACCATCCACTTTTCTCAAAGAAATGGAAGAAATAATCCTCAAATTTGTATGGAACCAGAAGAGACCCAGAATAGCCAGAGGACTCCTGAAAAAGAAAAGCAAAGCTGGCGGCATCACAATTCCGGACTTCCAGCTCTATGACAAAGCTGTCATCATCAAGACAGTATGGTACTGGCACCAAAACAGACACATAGATCAATGGAACAGAATCGAGAGCCCAGAAATGGACCCTCAACTCTATGGTCAACTTATCTTTGACAAAGCAGGAAAGAATGTCCAATGGCAAAAAGACAGTCTCTTCAACAAATGGTGTTGGGAAAATTGGACAGCCACATGCAGAAGAATGAAACTGGACCATTTCCTTACACCACACACAAAAATAGACTCCAAACGGTTGAAAGACCTAAACGTGAGACAGGAGTCCATCAAAATCCTAAAGGAGAACACAGGTAGCAACCTTTTCGACCTTAGCCGCAGCAACTTCTTCCTAGAAACATCGCCAAAGGCACGGGAAGCCAGGGCAAAAATGAACTCTTGGGATTTCATCAAGATAAAAAGCTTTTGCACAGCAAAAGAAACAGTCCACAAAACCAAAAGACAACCGACAGAATGGGAGAAAATATTTGCAACTGACCTATCAGATAAAGGGCTAGTATCCAAAATCTATAAAGAACTGATCAAACTCAACACCCAAAGAAGAAATAATCCAATCAAGAAATGGGCAGAAGACATGAACAGACATTTCTCCAAAGAAGACATCCAAATGGCCAACAGGCACATGAAAAAGTGCTCCACATCGCTCGGCATCAGGGAAATCCAAATCAAAACCTCCATGAGATACCACCTCACACCCGTCAGAATGGCTGAAATTAACAAGTCAGGGAACGAGAGATGTTGGCGGGGATGTGGAGAAAGGGGAACCCTCCTACACTGTTGGTGGGAATGCAAGCTGGTGCAACCCCTCTGGAAAACAGTATGGAGGTTCCTCAAACAGTTGAAATTAGAGCTACCGTTCGATCCAGCAATTGCACTACTGGGTATTTACCACAAAGATACAAATGTAGGGACCCGAAGGGGTACGTGTACCCCAATGTTTATAGCAGCAATGTCCAACATAGCCAAACGGTGGAAAGAGCCAAGATGCCCATCGACAGATGAATGGATAAAGAAGATGTGGTGTATATACACAATGGAATATTATGCAGCCATCAAAAGGAATGAGATCTTGCCATTTGCAACGACGTGGATGGAACTGGAGGGTGTTATGCTGAGTGAAATAAGTCAATCAGAGAAAGACATGTATCATATGACCTCACTGATATGAGGAATTCTTCATCTCGGGAAAGAAACTGAGTGTTACTGGAGTGGTTGGGGGTGGGAGGGATGGGGTGGCTGGGTGATAGACATTGGGGAGGGTATGTGCTACGGTGAGCGCTGTGAATTGTGCAAGACTGTTGAATCACAGTTCTGTACTTCTGAACCAAATAACGCAACATATTTTAAGAAAAAAGAAAAAGAAGAAGATAACAGGAGAGGAAGAAAAGGGGAGTATGTCAGAGGGGGAGACGAACCATGAGAGATGATGGACTCTGAAAAACAAACTGAGGGTTCTAGAGGGGAGGGGGGTAGGAGGAGGGGTGAGCCTGGTGATGGGTATTGAGGAGGGCACGTTCTGCATGCAGCACTGGGTGTTATGAACAAAGAATGAATCATGGAACACTGCACCAAAAACTAATGATGTAATATATGGTGATTAACATAACAATAAAAAATTAAAAAAAAAAACAAGACCCATCAATATGCTGTCTGCAAGAGACTCATTTTAGACCCAAAGACACCCCCACATTGAAAGTGAGGGGGTGGAAAACCATTTACCATGCTAATGGACACCAAAAGAAAGCTGGGGTGGCAATCCGTATACCAGACAAACTAGATTTTAAAACAAAGACTGTAATAAGAGATGAGGAAGGACACTATATCCTACTTAAAGGGTCTATCCAACAAGAAGATCTAACAATTGTAAATATCTATGCCCCGAACATGGGAGCAGCCAACTATATAAGGCAATTAATAACAAAAGCAAAGAAACACATTGACAACAATACAATAATAGTGGGGGACTTTAACACCCCCCTGAGTGAAATGGACAGATCATCTAAGCCAAAGATCAACAAGGAAATAAAGACTTTAAATGACACACTGGACCAAATGGACTTCACAGACATATTCAGAACATTCCATCCCCAAGCAAAGGAATACACATTCTTCTCTAGTGCCCATGGAACATTCTCCAGAACTGATCACATCCCAGGTCACAAATCAGGTCTCAATCGGTACCAAAAGATTGGGATCATTCCCTGCATATTTTCAGACCACAATGCTTTGAAACTAGAACTCAACCACAAGAGGAAAGTCGGAAAGAACTCAAATACATGGAGGCTAAAGAGCATCCTACTAAAGAATGAATGGGTCAACCAGGAAATTAAAGAAGAATTAAAAAAATTCATGGAAACCAATGAAAATGAAAACACAACGGTTCCAAATCTTTGGGATACAACAAAGGCAGTCCTGAGAGGAAAGTATATAGCAATACAAGCCTTTCTCAAGAAACAAGAAAGGTCTCAAATACACAACCTGACCCTACACCGAAAGGAGCTGGAGAAAGAACAGCAAATAAAGCCTAAACCCAGCAGGAGAAGAGAAATGATAAAGATCAGAGCAGAAATCAATGAACTAGAAACCAAAAGAACAGTAGAACAGATCCACGAAACTAGGAGCTGGTTCTTGGAAAGAATGAACAAGATTGATAAACCCCTGGCCAGACTTATCAAGAAGAAAAGAGAAATGACCCAAATCAACAAAATCATGAAGGAAAGAGGAGAGATCACAACCAACACCAAAGAAATACAAACAATTATAAGAACATATTATGAGCAACTCTATGCCAGCAAATTAGATAACCTGGAAGAAATGGGTGCATGCCTAGAGATGTATCCACTACCAAAATTGAACCAGGAAGAAATAGAAAACCTGAACAGACCTATAACCACTAAGGAAATTGAAAGAGTCATCAAAAATCTCCCAAGAAACAAAAGCCCAGGGCCAGATGGCTTCCCAGGGGAATTCTATCAGCCATTTCAAGAAGAATTAATACCTATTCTCCTGAAACTGTTCCAAAAAATAGAAATGGAAGGGAAACTTCCAAACTCATTTTATGAGGCCAGCATTACCTTGATCCCAAAACCAGACAAAGACCCCATCAAAAAAGAGAATTACAGACCAATATCCTTGATGAACATGGAAGCAAAGTTTCTCACACACACACACACAAAAAAACTAGCCAATGGGTTCCAACAGTACATTAAAAGGATTATTCACCAGGACCAAGTGGGATTTATTCCTGGGCTGCAAGGCTGGTTCAACATCCGCAAATCAATCAACGTGATACAATACATTAACAAAAGAAAGAGCAAGAATCATATGATCCTCTCAATAGATGCAGAAAAAGCATTTGACAAAGTACAACATCCTTTCTTGATCCAAACTCTTCACAGTATAGGGATAGAGGGTACATACCTCAATATCATAAAAGCCATCTATGAAAAACCTACAGCGAATATCATTCTCAATGGGGAAAGGCCGAGAGCTTTTCCCCTAAAGTCAGGAACGCGGCAGGGATGTCCACTCTCACCAGTGCTATTCAACGTAGTATTAGAAGTCCTAGCCACAGCAATCAGACAACAAAAAGAAATCAAAGGCATCCAAATCGGCAAAGAGGAAGTCAAACCTCTCACTCTTTGCAGATGATAAGATACTGTATGTGGAAAACCCAAAAGACTCCACCCCAAAACTGCTAGAACTCATACAGGAATTCAGTAAAGTAGCAGGATACAAAATCAGTGCACAGAAATCGGTGGCATTCCTCTACACCAACAACAAGACAGAAGAGAGACAAATCAAGGAGTCGATCCCATTTACAATTGCACCCAAAACCATTAGATCCCTAGGAAGAAATCTAAGCAAAGAGGCAAAGGAGCTGTACTCAGAAAACTATAAAATACTCATGAAAGAAATGGAAGAAGACACAAAGAAATGGAACAACGTTCCGTGCTCATGGATTGGGAGAATCAACATTGTGAAGATGTCAATGCTACCTAGAGCAATCTACACATTGAGTGCAATCCCCATCAAAATACCATCCACTTTTCTCAAAGAAATGGAAGAAATAATCCTCAAATTTGTATGGAACCAGAAGAGACCCAGAATAGCCAGAGGACTCCTGAAAAAGAAAAGCAAAGCTGGCGGCATCACAATTCCGGACTTCCAGCTCTATGACAAAGCTGTCATCATCAAGACAGTATGGTACTGGCACCAAAACAGACACATAGATCAATGGAACAGAATCGAGAGCCCAGAAATGGACCCTCAACTCTATGGTCAACTTATCTTTGACAAAGCAGGAAAGAATGTCCAATGGCAAAAAGACAGTCTCTTCAACAAATGGTGTTGGGAAAATTGGACAGCCACATGCAGAAGAATGAAACTGGACCATTTCCTTACACCACACACAAAAATAGACTCCAAACGGTTGAAAGACCTAAACGTGAGACAGGAGTCCATCAAAATCCTAAAGGAGAACACAGGTAGCAACCTTTTCGACCTTAGCCGCAGCAACTTCTTCCTAGAAACATCGCCAAAGGCACGGGAAGCCAGGGCAAAAATGAACTCTTGGGATTTCATCAAGATAAAAAGCTTTTGCACAGCAAAAGAAACAGTCCACAAAACCAAAAGACAACCGACAGAATGGGAGAAAATATTTGCAAATGACCTATCAGATAAAGGGCTAGTATCCAAAATCTATAAAGAACTGAGCAAACTCAACACCCAAAGAAGAAATAATCCAATCAAGAAATGGGCAGAAGACATGAACAGACATTTCTCCAAAGAAGACATCCAAATGGCCAACAGGCACATGAAAAAGTGCTCCACATCGCTCGGCATCAGGGAAATCCAAATCAAAACCTCCATGAGATACCACCTCACACCCGTCAGAATGGCTGAAATTAACAAGTCAGGGAACGACAGATGTTGGCGGGGATGTGGAGAAAGGGGAACCCTCCTACACTGTTGGTGGGAATGCAAGCTGGTGCAACCCCTCTGGAAAACAGTATGGAGGTTCCTCAAACAGTTGAAATTAGAGCTACCGTTCGATCCAGCAATTGCACTACTGGGTATTTACCACAAAGATACAAATGTAGGGACCCGAAGGGGTACGTGTACCCCAATGTTTATAGCAGCAATGTCCACCATAGCCAAACGGTGGAAAGAGCCAAGATGCCCATCGACAGATGAATGGATAAAGAAGATGTGGTGTATATACACAATGGAATATTATGCAGCCATCAAAAGGAATGAGATCTTGCCATTTGCAACGACGTGGATGGAACTGGAGGGTGTTATGCTGAGTGAAATAAGTCAATCAGAGAAAGACATGTATCATATGACCTCACTGATATGAGGAATTCTTCATTTCGGGAAAGAAACTGAGTGTTACTGGAGTGGTTGGGGGTGGGAGGGATGGGGTGGCTGGGTGATAGACATTGGGGAGGGTATGTGCTACGGTGAGCGCTGTGAATTGTGCAAGACTGTTGAATCACAGTTCTGTACTTCTGAAACAAATAACGCAACATATTTTAAGAAAAAAGAAAAAGAAGAAGATAACAGGAGAGGAAGAAAAGGGGAGTATGTCAGAGGGGGAGACGAACCATGAGAGATGATGGACTCTGAGAAACAAACTGAGGGTTCTAGAGGGGAGGGGGGTAGGAGGAGGGGTGAGCCTGGTGATGGGTATTGAGGAGGGCACGTTCGGCATGGAGCACTGGGTGTTATGAACAAACAATGAATCATGGAACACTGCACCAAAAACTAATGATGTAATATATGGTGATTAACATAACAATAAAAAAGTAAAAAAAAAAACAAGACCCATCAATATGCTGTCTGCAAGAGACTCATTTTAGACCCAAAGACACCGCCACATTGAAAGTGAGGGGGTGGAAAACCATTTACCATGCTAATGGACACCAAAAGAAAGCTGGGGTGGCAATCCTTCTATCAGACAAACTAGATTTTAAAACAAAGACTGTAATAAGAGATGAGGAAGGACACTATATCCTACTTAAAGGGTCTATCCAACAAGAAGATCTAACAATTGCAAATATCTATGCCCCGAACATGGGAGCAGCCAACTATATAAGGCAATTAATAACAAAAGCAAAGAAACACATTGACAACAATACAATAATAGTGGGGGACTTTAACACCCCCCTGACTGAAATGGACAGATCATCTAAGCCAAAGATCAACAAGGAAATAAAGACTTTAAATGACACACTGGACCAAATGGACTTCACAGACATATTCAGAACATTCCATCCCCAAGCAAAGGAATACACATTCTTCTCTAGTGCCCATGGAACATTCTCCAGAACTGATCACATCCCAGGTCACAAATCAGGTCTCAATCGGTACCAAAAGATTGGGATCATTCCCTGCATATTTTCAGACCACAATGCTTTGAAACTAGAACTCAACCACAAGAGGAAAGTCGGAAAGAACTCAAATACATGGAGGCTAAAGAGCATCCTACTAAAGAATGAATGGGTCAACCAGGAAATTAAAGAAGAATTAAAAAAATTCATGGAAACCAATGAAAATGAAAACACAACGGTTCCAAATCTTTGGGATACAACAAAGGCAGTCCTGAGAGGAAAGTATATAGCAATACAAGCCTTTCTCAAGAAACAAGAAAGGTCTCAAATACACAACCTGACCCTACACCGAAAGGAGCTGGAGAAAGAACAGCAAATAAAGCCTAAACCCAGCAGGAGAAGAGAAATGATAAAGATCAGAGCAGAAATCAATGAACTAGAAACCAAAAGAACAGTAGAACAGATCCACGAAACTAGGAGCTGGTTCTTGGAAAGAATGAACAAGATTGATAAACCCCTGGCCAGACTTATCAAGAAGAAAAGAGAAATGACCCAAATCAACAAAATCATGAAGGAAAGAGGAGAGATCACAACCAACACCAAAGAAATACAAACAATTATAAGAACATATTATGAGCAACTCTATGCCAGCAAATTAGATAACCTGGAAGAAATGGGTGCATGCCTAGAGATGTATCCACTACCAAAATTGAACCAGGAAGAAATAGAAAACCTGAACAGACCTATAACCACTAAGGAAATTGAAACAGTCATCAAAAATCTCCCAAGAAACAAAAGCCCAGGGCCAGATGGCTTCCCAGGGGAATTCTATCAGCCATTTCAAGAAGAATTAATACCTATTCTCCTGAAACTGTTCCAAAAAATAGAAATGGAAGGGAAACTTCCAAACTCATTTTATGAGGCCAGCATTACCTTGATCCCAAAACCAGACAAAGACCCCATCAAAAAAGAGAATTACAGACCAATATCCTTGATGAACATGGAAGCAAAGTTTCTCACACACACACACACAAAAAAACTAGCCAATGGGTTCCAACAGTACATTAAAAGGATTATTCACCAGGACCAAGTGGGATTTATTCCTGGGCTGCAAGGCTGGTTCAACATCCGCAAATCAATCAACGTGATACAATACATTAACAAAAGAAAGAGCAAGAATCATATGATCCTCTCAATAGATGCAGAAAAAGCATTTGACAAAGTACAACATCCTTTCTTGATCCAAACTCTTCACAGTATAGGGATAGAGGGTACATACCTCAATATCATAAAAGCCATCTATGAAAAACCGACAGCGAATATCATTCTCAATGGGGAAAGGCCGAGAGCTTTTCCCCTAAAGTCAGGAACGCGGCAGGGATGTCCACTCTCACCAGTGCTATTCAACGTAGTATTAGAAGTCCTAGCCACAGCAATCAGACAACAAAAAGAAATCAAAGGCATCCAAATCGGCAAAGAGGAAGTCAAACCTCTCACTCTTTGCAGATGATAAGATACTGTATGTGGAAAACCCAAAAGACTCCACCCCAAAACTGCTAGAACTCATACAGGAATTCAGTAAAGTAGCAGGATACAAAATCAGTGCACAGAAATCGGTGGCATTCCTCTACACCAACAACAAGACAGAAGAGAGACAAATCAAGGAGTCGATCCCATTTACAATTGCACCCAAAACCATTAGATCCCTAGGAAGAAATCTAAGCAAAGAGGCAAAGGAGCTGTACTCAGAAAACTATAAAATACTCATGAAAGAAATGGAAGAAGACACAAAGAAATGGAACAACGTTCCGTGCTCATGGATTGGGAGAATCAACATTGTGAAGATGTCAATGCTACCTAGAGCAATCTACACATTGAGTGCAATCCCCATCAAAATACCATCCACTTTTCTCAAAGAAATGGAAGAAATAATCCTCAAATTTGTATGGAACCAGAAGAGACCCAGAATAGCCAGAGGACTCCTGAAAAAGAAAAGCAAAGCTGGCGGCATCACAATTCCGGACTTCCAGCTCTATGACAAAGCTGTCATCATCAAGACAGTATGGTACTGGCACCAAAACAGACACATAGATCAATGGAACAGAATCGAGAGCCCAGAAATGGACCCTCAACTCTATGGTCAACTTATCTTTGACAAAGCAGGAAAGAATGTCCAATGGCAAAAAGACAGTCTCTTCAACAAATGGTGTTGGGAAAATTGGACAGCCACATGCAGAAGAATGAAACTGGACCATTTCCTTACACCACACACAAAAATAGACTCCAAACGGTTGAAAGACCTAAACGTGAGACAGGAGTCCATCAAAATCCTAAAGGAGAACACAGGTAGCAACCTTTTCGACCTTAGCCGCAGCAACTTCTTCCTAGAAACATCGCCAAAGGCACGGGAAGCCAGGGCAAAAATGAACTCTTGGGATTTCATCAAGATAAAAAGCTTTTGCACAGCAAAAGAAACAGTCCACAAAACCAAAAGACAACCGACAGAATGGGAGAAAATATTTGCAAATGACCTATCAGATAAAGGGCTAGTATCCAAAATCTATAAAGAACTGAGCAAACTCAACACCCAAAGAAGAAATAATCCAATCAAGAAATGGGCAGAAGACATGAACAGACATTTCTCCAAAGAAGACATCCAAATGGCCAACAGGCACATGAAAAAGTGCTCCACATCGCTCGGCATCAGGGAAATCCAAATCAAAACCTCCATGAGATACCACCTCACACCCGTCAGAATGGCTGAAATTAACAAGTCAGGGAACGACAGATGTTGGCGGGGATGTGGAGAAAGGGGAACCCTCCTACACTGTTGGTGGGAATGCAAGCTGGTGCAACCCCTCTGGAAAACAGTATGGAGGTTCCTCAAACAGTTGAAATTAGAGCTACCGTTCGATCCAGCAATTGCACTACTGGGTATTTACCACAAAGATACAAATGTAGGGACCCGAAGGGGTACGTGTACCCCAATGTTTATAGCAGCAATGTCCACCATAGCCAAACGGTGGAAAGAGCCAAGATGCCCATCGACAGATGAATGGATAAAGAAGATGTGGTGTATATACACAATGGAATATTATGCAGCCATCAAAAGGAATGAGATCTTGCCATTTGCAACGACGTGGATGGAACTGGAGGGTGTTATGCTGAGTGAAATAAGTCAATCAGAGAAAGACATGTATCATATGACCTCACTGATATGAGGAATTCTTCATCTCGGGAAAGAAACTGAGTGTTACTGGAGTGGTTGGGGGTGGGAGGGATGGGGTGGCTGGGTGATAGACATTGGGGAGGGTATGTGCTACGGTGAGCGCTGTGAATTGTGCAAGACTGTTGAATCACAGTTCTGTACTTCTGAAACAAATAACGCAACATATTTTAGGAAAAAAGAAAAAGAAGAAGATAACAGGAGAGGAAGAAAAGGGGAGTATGTCAGAGGGGGAGACGAACCATGAGAGATGATGGACTCTGAAAAACAAACTGAGGGTTCTAGAGGGGAGGGGGGTAGGAGGAGGGGTGAGCCTGGTGATGGGTATTGAGGAGGGCACGTTCTGCATGCAGCACTGGGTGTTATGAACAAACAATGAATCATGGAACACTGCACCAAAAACTAATGATGTAATATATGGTGATTAACATAACAATAAAAAATTTAAAAAAAAAACAAGACCCATCAATATGCTGTCTGCAAGAGACTCATTTTAGACCCAAAGACACCCCCACATTGAAAGTGAGGGGGTGGAAAACCATTTACCATGCTAATGGACACCAAAAGAAAGCTGGGGTGGCAATCCGTATACCAGACAAACTAGATTTTAAAACAAAGACTGTAATAAGAGATGAGGAAGGACACTATATCCTACTTAAAGGGTCTATCCAACAAGAAGATCTAACAATTGTAAATATCTATGCCCCGAACATGGGAGCAGCCAATTATGTGAGGCAATTAATAACGAAAGCAAAGAAACACATTGACAACAATACAATCATAGTGGGGGACTTTAACACCCCCCTGACTGAAATGGACAGATCATCTAAGCCAAAGATCAACAAGGAAATAAAGACTTTAAATGACACACTGGACCAAATGGACTTCACAGACATATTCAGAACATTCCATCCCCAAGCAAAGGAATACACATTCTTCTCTAGTGCCCATGGAACATTCTCCAGAACTGATCACATCCCAGGTCACAAATCAGGTCTCAATCGGTACCAAAAGATTGGGATCATTCCCTGCATATTTTCAGACCACAATGCTTTGAAACTAGAACTCAACCACAAGAGGAAAGTCGGAAAGAACTCAAATACATGGAGGCTAAAGAGCATCCTACTAAAGAATGAATGGGTCAACCAGGAAATTAAAGAAGAATTAAAAAAATTCATGGAAACCAATGAAAATGAAAACACAACGGTTCCAAATCTTTGGGATACAACAAAGGCAGTCCTGAGAGGAAAGTATATAGCAATACAAGCCTTTCTCAAGAAACAAGAAAGGTCTCAAATACACAACCTGACCCTACACCGAAAGGAGCTGGAGAAAGAACAGCAAATAAAGCCTAAACCCAGCAGGAGAAGAGAAATGATAAAGATCAGAGCAGAAATCAATGAACTAGAAACCAAAAGAACAGTAGAACAGATCCACGAAACTAGGAGCTGGTTCTTGGAAAGAATGAACAAGATTGATAAACCCCTGGCCAGACTTATCAAGAAGAAAAGAGAAATGACCCAAATCAACAAAATCATGAAGGAAAGAGGAGAGATCACAACCAACACCAAAGAAATACAAACAATTATAAGAACATATTATGAGCAACTCTATGCCAGCAAATTAGATAACCTGGAAGAAATGGGTGCATGCCTAGAGATGTATCCACTACCAAAATTGAACCAGGAAGAAATAGAAAACCTGAACAGACCTATAACCACTAAGGAAATTGAAACAGTCATCAAAAATCTCCCAAGAAACAAAAGCCCAGGGCCAGATGGCTTCCCAGGGGAATTCTATCAGCCATTTCAAGAAGAATTAATACCTATTCTCCTGAAACTGTTCCAAAAAATAGAAATGGAAGGGAAACTTCCAAACTCATTTTATGAGGCCAGCATTACCTTGATCCCAAAACCAGACAAAGACCCCATCAAAAAAGAGAATTACAGACCAATATCCTTGATGAACATGGAAGCAAAGTTTCTCACACACACACACACAAAAAAACTAGCCAATGGGTTCCAACAGTACATTAAAAGGATTATTCACCAGGACCAAGTGGGATTTATTCCTGGGCTGCAAGGCTGGTTCAACATCCGCAAATCAATCAACGTGATACAATACATTAACAAAAGAAAGAGCAAGAATCATATGATCCTCTCAATAGATGCAGAAAAAGCATTTGACAAAGTACAACATCCTTTCTTGATCCAAACTCTTCACAGTATAGGGATAGAGGGTACATACCTCAATATCATAAAAGCCATCTATGAAAAACCGACAGCGAATATCATTCTCAATGGGGAAAGGCCGAGAGCTTTTCCCCTAAAGTCAGGAACGCGGCAGGGATGTCCACTCTCACCAGTGCTATTCAACGTAGTATTAGAAGTCCTAGCCACAGCAATCAGACAACAAAAAGAAATCAAAGGCATCCAAATCGGCAAAGAGGAAGTCAAACCTCTCACTCTTTGCAGATGATAAGATACTGTATGTGGAAAACCCAAAAGACTCCACCCCAAAACTGCTAGAACTCATACAGGAATTCAGTAAAGTAGCAGGATACAAAATCAGTGCACAGAAATCGGTGGCATTCCTCTACACCAACAACAAGACAGAAGAGAGACAAATCAAGGAGTCGATCCCATTTACAATTGCACCCAAAACCATTAGATCCCTAGGAAGAAATCTAAGCAAAGAGGCAAAGGAGCTGTACTCAGAAAACTATAAAATACTCATGAAAGAAATGGAAGAAGACACAAAGAAATGGAACAACGTTCCGTGCTCATGGATTGGGAGAATCAACATTGTGAAGATGTCAATGCTACCTAGAGCAATCTACACATTCAGTGCAATCCCCATCAAAATACCATCCACTTTTCTCAAAGAAATGGAAGAAATAATCCTCAAATTTGTATGGAACCAGAAGAGACCCAGATTAGCCAGAGGACTCCTGAAAAAGAAAAGCAAAGCTGGCGGCATCACAATTCCGGACTTCCAGCTCTATGACAAAGCTGTCATCATCAAGACAGTATGGTACTGGCACAAAAACAGACACATAGATCAATGGAACAGAATCGAGAGCCCAGAAATGGACCCTCAACTCTATGGTCAACTTATCTTTGACAAAGCAGGAAAGAATGTCCAATGGCAAAAAGACAGTCTCTTCAACAAATGGTGTTGGGAAAATTGGACAGCCACATGCAGAAGAATGAAACTGGACCATTTCCTTACACCACACACAAAAATAGACTCCAAACGGTTGAAAGACCTAAACGTGACACAGGAGTCCATCAAAATCCTAAAGGAGAACACAGGTAGCAACCTTTTCGACCTTAGCCGCAGCAACTTCTTCCTAGAAACATCGCCAAAGGCACGGGAAGCCAGGGCAAAAATGAACTCTTGGGATTTCATCAAGATAAAAAGCTTTTGCACAGCAAAAGAAACAGTCCACAAAACCAAAAGACAACCGACAGAATGGGAGAAAATATTTGCAAATGACCTATCAGATAAAGGGCTAGTATCCAAAATCTATAAAGAACTGATCAAACTCAACACCCAAAGAAGAAATAATCCAATCAAGAAATGGGCAGAAGACATGAACAGACATTTCTCCAAAGAAGACATCCAAATGGCCAACAGGCACATGAAAAAGTGCTCCACATCGCTCGGCATCAGGGAAATCCAAATCAAAACCTCCATGAGATACCACCTCACACCCGTCAGAATGGCTGAAATTAACAAGTCAGGGAACGACAGATGTTGGCGGGGATGTGGAGAAAGGGGAACCCTCCTACACTGTTGGTGGGAATGCAAGCTGGTGCAACCCCTCTGGAAAACAGTATGGAGGTTCCTCAAACAGTTGAAATTAGAGCTACCGTTCGATCCAGCAATTGCACTACTGGGTATTTACCACAAAGATACAAATGTAGGGACCCGAAGGGGTACGTGTACCCCAATGTTTATAGCAGCAATGTCCACCATAGCCAAACGGTGGAAAGAGCCAAGATGCCCATCGACAGATGAATGGATAAAGAAGATGTGGTGTATATACACAATGGAATATTATGCAGCCATCAAAAGGAATGAGATCTTGCCATTTGCAACGACGTGGATGGAACTGGAGGGTGTTATGCTGAGTGAAATAAGTCAATCAGAGAAAGACATGTATCATATGACCTCACTGATATGAGGAATTCTTCATCTCGGGAAAGAAACTGAGTGTTACTGGAGTGGTTGGGGGTGGGAGGGATGGGGTGGCTGGGTGATAGACATTGGGGAGGGTATGTGCTACGGTGAGCGCTGTGAATTGTGCAAGACTGTTGAATCACAGTTCTGTACTTCTGAAACAAATAACGCAACATATTTTAGGAAAAAAGAAAAAGAAGAAGATAACAGGAGAGGAAGAAAAGGGGAGTATGTCAGAGGGGGAGACGAACCATGAGAGATGATGGACTCTGAAAAACAAACTGAGGGTTCTAGAGGGGAGGGGGGTAGGAGGAGGGGTGAGCCTGGTGATGGGTATTGAGGAGGGCACGTTCTGCATGCAGCACTGGGTGTTATGAACAAACAATGAATCATGGAACACTGCACCAAAAACTAATGATGTAATATATGGTGATTAACATAACAATAAAAAATTTAAAAAAAAAACAAGACCCATCAATATGCTGTCTGCAAGAGACTCATTTTAGACCCAAAGACACCCCCACATTGAAAGTGAGGGGGTGGAAAACCATTTACCATGCTAATGGACACCAAAAGAAAGCTGGGGTGGCAATCCGTATACCAGACAAACTAGATTTTAAAACAAAGACTGTAATAAGAGATGAGGAAGGACACTATATCCTACTTAAAGGGTCTATCCAACAAGAAGATCTAACAATTGTAAATATCTATGCCCCGAACATGGGAGCAGCCAATTATGTGAGGCAATTAATAACGAAAGCAAAGAAACACATTGACAACAATACAATCATAGTGGGGGACTTTAACACCCCCCTGACTGAAATGGACAGATCATCTAAGCCAAAGATCAACAAGGAAATAAAGACTTTAAATGACACACTGGACCAAATGGACTTCACAGACATATTCAGAACATTCCATCCCCAAGCAAAGGAATACACATTCTTCTCTAGTGCCCATGGAACATTCTCCAGAACTGATCACATCCCAGGTCACAAATCAGGTCTCAATCGGTACCAAAAGATTGGGATCATTCCCTGCATATTTTCAGACCACAATGCTTTGAAACTAGAACTCAACCACAAGAGGAAAGTCGGAAAGAACTCAAATACATGGAGGCTAAAGAGCATCCTACTAAAGAATGAATGGGTCAACCAGGAAATTAAAGAAGAATTAAAAAAATTCATGGAAACCAATGAAAATGAAAACACAACGGTTCCAAATCTTTGGGATACAACAAAGGCAGTCCTGAGAGGAAAGTATATAGCAATACAAGCCTTTCTCAAGAAACAAGAAAGGTCTCAAATACACAACCTGACCCTACACCGAAAGGAGCTGGAGAAAGAACAGCAAATAAAGCCTAAACCCAGCAGGAGAAGAGAAATGATAAAGATCAGAGCAGAAATCAATGAACTAGAAACCAAAAGAACAGTAGAACAGATCCACGAAACTAGGAGCTGGTTCTTGGAAAGAATGAACAAGATTGATAAACCCCTGGCCAGACTTATCAAGAAGAAAAGAGAAATGACCCAAATCAACAAAATCATGAAGGAAAGAGGAGAGATCACAACCAACACCAAAGAAATACAAACAATTATAAGAACATATTATGAGCAACTCTATGCCAGCAAATTAGATAACCTGGAAGAAATGGGTGCATGCCTAGAGATGTATCCACTACCAAAATTGAACCAGGAAGAAATAGAAAACCTGAACAGACCTATAACCACTAAGGAAATTGAAAGAGTCATCAAAAATCTCCCAAGAAACAAAAGCCCAGGGCCAGATGGCTTCCCAGGGGAATTCTATCAGCCATTTCAAGAAGAATTAATACCTATTCTCCTGAAACTGTTCCAAAAAATAGAAATGGAAGGGAAACTTCCAAACTCATTTTATGAGGCCAGCATTACCTTGATCCCAAAACCAGACAAAGACCCCATCAAAAAAGAGAATTACAGACCAATATCCTTGATGAACATGGAAGCAAAGTTTCTCACACACACACACACAAAAAAACTAGCCAATGGGTTCCAACAGTACATTAAAAGGATTATTCACCAGGACCAAGTGGGATTTATTCCTGGGCTGCAAGGCTGGTTCAACATCCGCAAATCAATCAACGTGATACAATACATTAACAAAAGAAAGAGCAAGAATCATATGATCCTCTCAATAGATGCAGAAAAAGCATTTGACAAAGTACAACATCCTTTCTTGATCCAAACTCTTCACAGTATAGGGATAGAGGGTACATACCTCAATATCATAAAAGCCATCTATGAAAAACCTACAGCGAATATCATTCTCAATGGGGAAAGGCCGAGAGCTTTTCCCCTAAAGTCAGGAACGCGGCAGGGATGTCCACTCTCACCAGTGCTATTCAACGTAGTATTAGAAGTCCTAGCCACAGCAATCAGACAACAAAAAGAAATCAAAGGCATCCAAATCGGCAAAGAGGAAGTCAAACCTCTCACTCTTTGCAGATGATAAGATACTGTATGTGGAAAACCCAAAAGACTCCACCCCAAAACTGCTAGAACTCATACAGGAATTCAGTAAAGTAGCAGGATACAAAATCAGTGCACAGAAATCGGTGGCATTCCTCTACACCAACAACAAGACAGAAGAGAGACAAATCAAGGAGTCGATCCCATTTACAATTGCACCCAAAACCATTAGATCCCTAGGAAGAAATCTAAGCAAAGAGGCAAAGGAGCTGTACTCAGAAAACTATAAAATACTCATGAAAGAAATGGAAGAAGACACAAAGAAATGGAACAACGTTCCGTGCTCATGGATTGGGAGAATCAACATTGTGAAGATGTCAATGCTACCTAGAGCAATCTACACATTCAGTGCAATCCCCATCAAAATACCATCCACTTTTCTCAAAGAAATGGAAGAAATAATCCTCAAATTTGTATGGAACCAGAAGAGACCCAGATTAGCCAGAGGACTCCTGAAAAAGAAAAGCAAAGCTGGCGGCATCACAATTCCGGACTTCCAGCTCTATGACAAAGCTGTCATCATCAAGACAGTATGGTACTGGCACAAAAACAGACACATAGATCAATGGAACAGAATCGAGAGCCCAGAAATGGACCCTCAACTCTATGGTCAACTTATCTTTGACAAAGCAGGAAAGAATGTCCAATGGCAAAAAGACAGTCTCTTCAACAAATGGTGTTGGGAAAATTGGACAGCCACATGCAGAAGAATGAAACTGGACCATTTCCTTACACCACACACAAAAATAGACTCCAAACGGTTGAAAGACCTAAACGTGACACAGGAGTCCATCAAAATCCTAAAGGAGAACACAGGTAGCAACCTTTTCGACCTTAGCCGCAGCAACTTCTTCCTAGAAACATCGCCAAAGGCACGGGAAGCCAGGGCAAAAATGAACTCTTGGGATTTCATCAAGATAAAAAGCTTTTGCACAGCAAAAGAAACAGTCCACAAAACCAAAAGACAACCGACAGAATGGGAGAAAATATTTGCAAATGACCTATCAGATAAAGGGCTAGTATCCAAAATCTATAAAGAACTGAGCAAACTCAACACCCAAAGAAGAAATAATCCAATCAAGAAATGGGCAGAAGACATGAACAGACATTTCTCCAAAGAAGACATCCAAATGGCCAACAGGCACATGAAAAAGTGCTCCACATCGCTCGGCATCAGGGAAATCCAAATCAAAACCTCCATGAGATACCACCTCACACCCGTCAGAATGGCTGAAATTAACAAGTCAGGGAACGACAGATGTTGGCGGGGATGTGGAGAAAGGGGAACCCTCCTACACTGTTGGTGGGAATGCAAGCTGGTGCAACCCCTCTGGAAAACAGTATGGAGGTTCCTCAAACAGTTGAAATTAGAGCTACCGTTCGATCCAGCAATTGCACTACTGGGTATTTACCACAAAGATACAAATGTAGGGACCCGAAGGGGTACGTGTACCCCAATGTTTATAGCAGCAATGTCCACCATAGCCAAACGGTGGAAAGAGCCAAGATGCCCATCGACAGATGAATGGATAAAGAAGATGTGGTGTATATACACAATGGAATATTATGCAGCCATCAAAAGGAATGAGATCTTGCCATTTGCAACGACGTGGATGGAACTGGAGGGTGTTATGCTGAGTGAAATAAGTCAATCAGAGAAAGACATGTATCATATGACCTCACTGATATGAGGAATTCTTCATCTCGGGAAAGAAACTGAGTGTTACTGGAGTGGTTGGGGGTGGGAGGGATGGGGTGGCTGGGTGATAGACATTGGGGAGGGTATGTGCTACGGTGAGCGCTGTGAATTGTGCAAGACTGTTGAATCACAGTTCTGTACTTCTGAAACAAATAACGCAACATATTTTAGGAAAAAAGAAAAAGAAGAAGATAACAGGAGAGGAAGAAAAGGGGAGTATGTCAGAGGGGGAGACGAACCATGAGAGATGATGGACTCTGAAAAACAAACTGAGGGTTCTAGAGGGGAGGGGGGTAGGAGGAGGGGTGAGCCTGGTGATGGGTATTGAGGAGGGCACGTTCTGCATGCAGCACTGGGTGTTATGAACAAACAATGAATCATGGAACACTGCACCAAAAACTAATGATGTAATATATGGTGATTAACATAACAATAAAAAATTTAAAAAAAAAACAAGACCCATCAATATGCTGTCTGCAAGAGACTCATTTTAGACCCAAAGACACCCCCACATTGAAAGTGAGGGGGTGGAAAACCATTTACCATGCTAATGGACACCAAAAGAAAGCTGGGGTGGCAATCCGTATACCAGACAAACTAGATTTTAAAACAAAGACTGTAATAAGAGATGAGGAAGGACACTATATCCTACTTAAAGGGTCTATCCAACAAGAAGATCTAACAATTGTAAATATCTATGCCCCGAACATGGGAGCAGCCAATTATGTGAGGCAATTAATAACGAAAGCAAAGAAACACATTGACAACAATACAATAATAGTGGGGGACTTTAACACCGCCCTGACTGAAATGGACAGATCATCTAAGCCAAAGATCAACAAGGAAATAAAGACTTTAAATGACACACTGGACCAAATGGACTTCACAGACATATTCAGAACATTCCATCCCCAAGCAAAGGAATACACATTCTTCTCTAGTGCCCATGGAACATTCTCCAGAACTGATCACATCCCAGGTCACAAATCAGGTCTCAATCGGTACCAAAAGATTGGGATCATTCCCTGCATATTTTCAGACCACAATGCTTTGAAACTAGAACTCAACCACAAGAGGAAAGTCGGAAAGAACTCAAATACATGGAGGCTAAAGAGCATCCTACTAAAGAATGAATGGGTCAACCAGGAAATTAAAGAAGAATTAAAAAAATTCATGGAAACCAATGAAAATGAAAACACAACGGTTCCAAATCTTTGGGATACAACAAAGGCAGTCCTGAGAGGAAAGTATATAGCAATACAAGCCTTTCTCAAGAAACAAGAAAGGTCTCAAATACACAACCTGACCCTACACCGAAAGGAGCTGGAGAAAGAACAGCAAATAAAGCCTAAACCCAGCAGGAGAAGAGAAATGATAAAGATCAGAGCAGAAATCAATGAACTAGAAACCAAAAGAACAGTAGAACAGATCCACGAAACTAGGAGCTGGTTCTTGGAAAGAATGAACAAGATTGATAAACCCCTGGCCAGACTTATCAAGAAGAAAAGAGAAATGACCCAAATCAACAAAATCATGAAGGAAAGAGGAGAGATCACAACCAACACCAAAGAAATACAAACAATTATAAGAACATATTATGAGCAACTCTATGCCAGCAAATTAGATAACCTGGAAGAAATGGGTGCATGCCTAGAGATGTATCCACTACCAAAATTGAACCAGGAAGAAATAGAAAACCTGAACAGACCTATAACCACTAAGGAAATTGAAAGAGTCATCAAAAATCTCCCAAGAAACAAAAGCCCAGGGCCAGATGGCTTCCCAGGGGAATTCTATCAGCCATTTCAAGAAGAATTAATACCTATTCTCCTGAAACTGTTCCAAAAAATAGAAATGGAAGGGAAACTTCCAAACTCATTTTATGAGGCCAGCATTACCTTGATCCCAAAACCAGACAAAGACCCCATCAAAAAAGAGAATTACAGACCAATATCCTTGATGAACATGGAAGCAAAGTTTCTCACACACACACACACAAAAAAACTAGCCAATGGGTTCCAACAGTACATTAAAAGGATTATTCACCAGGACCAAGTGGGATTTATTCCTGGGCTGCAAGGCTGGTTCAACATCCGCAAATCAATCAACGTGATACAATACATTAACAAAAGAAAGAGCAAGAATCATATGATCCTCTCAATAGATGCAGAAAAAGCATTTGACAAAGTACAACATCCTTTCTTGATCCAAACTCTTCACAGTATAGGGATAGAGGGTACATACCTCAATATCATAAAAGCCATCTATGAAAAACCTACAGCGAATATCATTCTCAATGGGGAAAGGCCGAGAGCTTTTCCCCTAAAGTCAGGAACGCGGCAGGGATGTCCACTCTCACCAGTGCTATTCAACGTAGTATTAGAAGTCCTAGCCACAGCAATCAGACAACAAAAAGAAATCAAAGGCATCCAAATCGGCAAAGAGGAAGTCAAACCTCTCACTCTTTGCAGATGATAAGATACTGTATGTGGAAAACCCAAAAGACTCCACCCCAAAACTGCTAGAACTCATACAGGAATTCAGTAAAGTAGCAGGATACAAAATCAGTGCACAGAAATCGGTGGCATTCCTCTACACCAACAACAAGACAGAAGAGAGACAAATCAAGGAGTCGATCCCATTTACAATTGCACCCAAAACCATTAGATCCCTAGGAAGAAATCTAAGCAAAGAGGCAAAGGAGCTGTACTCAGAAAACTATAAAATACTCATGAAAGAAATGGAAGAAGACACAAAGAAATGGAACAACGTTCCGTGCTCATGGATTGGGAGAATCAACATTGTGAAGATGTCAATGCTACCTAGAGCAATCTACACATTCAGTGCAATCCCCATCAAAATACCATCCACTTTTCTCAAAGAAATGGAAGAAATAATCCTCAAATTTGTATGGAACCAGAAGAGACCCAGATTAGCCAGAGGACTCCTGAAAAAGAAAAGCAAAGCTGGCGGCATCACAATTCCGGACTTCCAGCTCTATGACAAAGCTGTCATCATCAAGACAGTATGGTACTGGCACAAAAACAGACACATAGATCAATGGAACAGAATCGAGAGCCCAGAAATGGACCCTCAACTCTATGGTCAACTTATCTTTGACAAAGCAGGAAAGAATGTCCAATGGCAAAAAGACAGTCTCTTCAACAAATGGTGTTGGGAAAATTGGACAGCCACATGCAGAAGAATGAAACTGGACCATTTCCTTACACCACACACAAAAATAGACTCCAAACGGTTGAAAGACCTAAACGTGACACAGGAGTCCATCAAAATCCTAAAGGAGAACACAGGTAGCAACCTTTTCGACCTTAGCCGCAGCAACTTCTTCCTAGAAACATCGCCAAAGGCACGGGAAGCCAGGGCAAAAATGAACTCTTGGGATTTCATCAAGATAAAAAGCTTTTGCACAGCAAAAGAAACAGTCCACAAAACCAAAAGACAACCGACAGAATGGGAGAAAATATTTGCAAATGACCTATCAGATAAAGGGCTAGTATCCAAAATCTATAAAGAACTGATCAAACTCAACACCCAAAGAAGAAATAATCCAATCAAGAAATGGGCAGAAGACATGAACAGACATTTCTCCAAAGAAGACATCCAAATGGCCAACAGGCACATGAAAAAGTGCTCCACATCGCTCGGCATCAGGGAAATCCAAATCAAAACCTCCATGAGATACCACCTCACACCCGTCAGAATGGCTGAAATTAACAAGTCAGGGAACGACAGATGTTGGCGGGGATGTGGAGAAAGGGGAACCCTCCTACACTGTTGGTGGGAATGCAAGCTGGTGCAACCCCTCTGGAAAACAGTATGGAGGTTCCTCAAACAGTTGAAATTAGAGCTACCGTTCGATCCAGCAATTGCACTACTGGGTATTTACCACAAAGATACAAATGTAGGGACCCGAAGGGGTACGTGTACCCCAATGTTTATAGCAGCAATGTCCACCAGAGCCAAACGGTGGAAAGAGCCAAGATGCCCATCGACAGATGAATGGATAAAGAAGATGTGGTGTATATACACAATGGAATATTATGCAGCGATCAAAAGGAATGAGATCTTGCCATTTGCAACGACGTGGATGGAACTGGAGGGTGTTATGCTGAGTGAAATAAGTCAATCAGAGAAAGACATGTATCATATGACCTCACTGATATGAGGAATTCTTCGTTTCGGGAAAGAAACTGAGTGTTACTGGAGTGGTTGGGGGTGGGAGGGATGGGGTGGCTGGGTGATAGACATTGGGGAGGGTATGTGCTACGGTGAGCGCTGTGAATTGTGCAAGACTGTTGAATCACAGTTCTGTACTTCTGAAACAAATAACGCAACATATTTTAGGAAAAAAGAAAAAGAAGAAGATAACAGGAGAGGAAGAAAAGGGGAGTATGTCAGAGGGGGAGACGAACCATGAGAGATGATGGACTCTGAAAAACAAACTGAGGGTTCTAGAGGGGAGGGGGGTAGGAGGAGGGGTGAGCCTGGTGATGGGTATTGAGGAGGGCACGTTCTGCATGCAGCACTGGGTGTTATGAACAAACAATGAATCATGGAACACTGCACCAAAAACTAATGATGTAATATATGGTGATTAACATAACAATAAAAAATTTAAAAAAAAAACAAGACCCATCAATATGCTGTCTGCAAGAGACTCATTTTAGACCCAAAGACACCCCCACATTGAAAGTGAGGGGGTGGAAAACCATTTACCATGCTAATGGACACCAAAAGAAAGCTGGGGTGGCAATCCGTATACCAGACAAACTAGATTTTAAAACAAAGACTGTAATAAGAGATGAGGAAGGACACTATATCCTACTTAAAGGGTCTATCCAACAAGAAGATCTAACAATTGTAAATATCTATGCCCCGAACATGGGAGCAGCCAATTATGTGAGGCAATTAATAACGAAAGCAAAGAAACACATTGACAACAATACAATAATAGTGGGGGACTTTAACACCCCCCTGACTGAAATGGACAGATCATCTAAGCCAAAGATCAACAAGGAAATAAAGACTTTAAATGACACACTGGACCAAATGGACTTCACAGACATATTCAGAACATTCCATCCCCAAGCAAAGGAATACACATTCTTCTCTAGTGCCCATGGAACATTCTCCAGAACTGATCACATCCCAGGTCACAAATCAGGTCTCAATCGGTACCAAAAGATTGGGATCATTCCCTGCATATTTTCAGACCACAATGCTTTGAAACTAGAACTCAACCACAAGAGGAAAGTCGGAAAGAACTCAAATACATGGAGGCTAAAGAGCATCCTACTAAAGAATGAATGGGTCAACCAGGAAATTAAAGAAGAATTAAAAAAATTCATGGAAACCAATGAAAATGAAAACACAACGGTTCCAAATCTTTGGGATACAACAAAGGCAGTCCTGAGAGGAAAGTATATAGCAATACAAGCCTTTCTCAAGAAACAAGAAAGGTCTCAAATACACAACCTGACCCTACACCGAAAGGAGCTGGAGAAAGAACAGCAAATAAAGCCTAAACCCAGCAGGAGAAGAGAAATGATAAAGATCAGAGCAGAAATCAATGAACTAGAAACCAAAAGAACAGTAGAACAGATCCACGAAACTAGGAGCTGGTTCTTGGAAAGAATGAACAAGATTGATAAACCCCTGGCCAGACTTATCAAGAAGAAAAGAGAAATGACCCAAATCAACAAAATCATGAAGGAAAGAGGAGAGATCACAACCAACACCAAAGAAATACAAACAATTATAAGAACATATTATGAGCAACTCTATGCCAGCAAATTAGATAACCTGGAAGAAATGGGTGCATGCCTAGAGATGTATCCACTACCAAAATTGAACCAGGAAGAAATAGAAAACCTGAACAGACCTATAACCACTAAGGAAATTGAAAGAGTCATCAAAAATCTCCCAAGAAACAAAAGCCCAGGGCCAGATGGCTTCCCAGGGGAATTCTATCAGCCATTTCAAGAAGAATTAATACCTATTCTCCTGAAACTGTTCCAAAAAATAGAAATGGAAGGGAAACTTCCAAACTCATTTTATGAGGCCAGCATTACCTTGATCCCAAAACCAGACAAAGACCCCATCAAAAAAGAGAATTACAGACCAATATCCTTGATGAACATGGAAGCAAAGTTTCTCACACACACACACACAAAAAAACTAGCCAATGGGTTCCAACAGTACATTAAAAGGATTATTCACCAGGACCAAGTGGGATTTATTCCTGGGCTGCAAGGCTGGTTCAACATCCGCAAATCAATCAACGTGATACAATACATTAACAAAAGAAAGAGCAAGAATCATATGATCCTCTCAATAGATGCAGAAAAAGCATTTGACAAAGTACAACATCCTTTCTTGATCCAAACTCTTCACAGTATAGGGATAGAGGGTACATACCTCAATATCATAAAAGCCATCTATGAAAAACCTACAGCGAATATCATTCTCAATGGGGAAAGGCCGAGAGCTTTTCCCCTAAAGTCAGGAACGCGGCAGGGATGTCCACTCTCACCAGTGCTATTCAACGTAGTATTAGAAGTCCTAGCCACAGCAATCAGACAACAAAAAGAAATCAAAGGCATCCAAATCGGCAAAGAGGAAGTCAAACCTCTCACTCTTTGCAGATGATAAGATACTGTATGTGGAAAACCCAAAAGACTCCACCCCAAAACTGCTAGAACACATACAGGAATTCAGTAAAGTAGCAGGATACAAAATCAGTGCACAGAAATCGGTGGCATTCCTCTACACCAACAACAAGACAGAAGAGAGACAAATCAAGGAGTCGATCCCATTTACAATTGCACCGAAAACCATTAGATCCCTAGGAAGAAATCTAAGCAAAGAGGCAAAGGAGCTGTACTCAGAAAACTATAAAATACTCATGAAAGAAATGGAAGAAGACACAAAGAAATGGAACAACGTTCCGTGCTCATGGATTGGGAGAATCAACATTGTGAAGATGTCAATGCTACCTAGAGCAATCTACACATTGAGTGCAATCCCCATCAAAATACCATCCACTTTTCTCAAAGAAATGGAAGAAATAATCCTCAAATTTGTATGGAACCAGAAGAGACCCAGAATAGCCAGAGGACTCCTGAAAAAGAAAAGCAAAGCTGGCGGCATCACAATTCCGGACTTCCAGCTCTATGACAAAGCTGTCATCATCAAGACAGTATGGTACTGGCACAAAAACAGACACATAGATCAATGGAACAGAATCGAGAGCCCAGAAATGGACCCTCAACTCTATGGTCAACTTATCTTTGACAAAGCAGGAAAGAATGTCCAATGGCAAAAAGACAGTCTCTTCAACAAATGGTGTTGGGAAAATTGGACAGCCACATGCAGAAGAATGAAACTGGACCATTTCCTTACACCACACACAAAAATAGACTCCAAACGGTTGAAAGACCTAAACGTGACACAGGAGTCCATCAAAATCCTAAAGGAGAACACAGGTAGCAACCTTTTCGACCTTAGCCGCAGCAACTTCTTCCTAGAAACATCGCCAAAGGCACGGGAAGCCAGGGCAAAAATGAACTCTTGGGATTTCATCAAGATAAAAAGCTTTTGCACAGCAAAAGAAACAGTCCACAAAACCAAAAGACAACCGACAGAATGGGAGAAAATATTTGCAAATGACCTATCAGATAAAGGGCTAGTATCCAAAATCTATAAAGAACTGATCAAACTCAACACCCAAAGAAGAAATAATCCAATCAAGAAATGGGCAGAAGACATGAACAGACATTTCTCCAAAGAAGACATCCAAATGGCCAACAGGCACATGAAAAAGTGCTCCACATCGCTCGGCATCAGGGAAATCCAAATCAAAACCTCCATGAGATACCACCTCACACCCGTCAGAATGGCTGAAATTAACAAGTCAGGGAACGAGAGATGTTGGCGGGGATGTGGAGAAAGGGGAACCCTCCTACACTGTTGGTGGGAATGCAAGCTGGTGCAACCCCTCTGGAAAACAGTATGGAGGTTCCTCAAACAGTTGAAATTAGAGCTACCGTTCGATCCAGCAATTGCACTACTGGGTATTTACCACAAAGATACAAATGTAGGGACCCGAAGGGGTACGTGTACCCCAATGTTTATAGCAGCAATGTCCACCATAGCCAAACGGTGGAAAGAGCCAAGATGCCCATCGACAGATGAATGGATAAAGAAGATGTGGTGTATATACACAATGGAATATTATGCAGCCATCAAAAGGAATGAGATCTTGCCATTTGCAACGACGTGGATGGAACTGGAGGGTGTTATGCTGAGTGAAATAAGTCAATCAGAGAAAGACGTGTATCATATGACCTCACTGATATGAGGAATTCTTCATCTCGGGAAAGAAACTGAGTGTTACTGGAGTGGTTGGGGGTGGGAGGGATGGGGTGGCTGGGTGATAGACATTGGGGAGGGTATGTGCTACGGTGAGCGCTGTGAATTGTGCAAGACTGTTGAATCACAGTTCTGTACTTCTGAACCAAATAACGCAACATATTTTAAGAAAAAAGAAAAAGAAGAAGATAACAGGAGAGGAAGAAAAGGGGAGTATGTCAGAGGGGGAGACGAACCATGAGAGATGATGGACTCTGAAAAACAAACTGAGGGTTCTAGAGGGGAGGGGGGTAGGAGGAGGGGTGAGCCTGGTGATGGGTATTGAGGAGGGCACGTTCTGCATGCAGCACTGGGTGTTATGAACAAACAATGAATCATGGAACACTGCACCAAAAACTAATGATGTAATATATGGTGATTAACATAACAATAAAAAATTTAAAAAAAAAACAAGACCCATCAATATGCTGTCTGCAAGAGACTCATTTTAGACCCAAAGACACCCCCACATTGAAAGTGAGGGGGTGGAAAACCATTTACCATGCTAATGGACACCAAAAGAAAGCTGGGGTGGCAATCCGTATACCAGACAAACTAGATTTTAAAACAAAGACTGTAATAAGAGATGAGGAAGGACACTATATCCTACTTAAAGGGTCTATCCAACAAGAAGATCTAACAATTGTAAATATCTATGCCCCGAACATGGGAGCAGCCAATTATGTGAGGCAATTAATAACGAAAGCAAAGAAACACATTGACAACAATACAATAATAGTGGGGGACTTTAACACCCCCCTGACTGAAATGGACAGATCATCTAAGCCAAAGATCAACAAGGAAATAAAGACTTTAAATGACACACTGGACCAAATGGACTTCACAGACATATTCAGAACATTCCATCCCCAAGCAAAGGAATACACATTCTTCTCTAGTGCCCATGGAACATTCTCCAGAACTGATCACATCCCAGGTCACAAATCAGGTCTCAATCGGTACCAAAAGATTGGGATCATTCCCTGCATATTTTCAGACCACAATGCTTTGAAACTAGAACTCAACCACAAGAGGAAAGTCGGAAAGAACTCAAATACATGGAGGCTAAAGAGCATCCTACTAAAGAATGAATGGGTCAACCAGGAAATTAAAGAAGAATTAAAAAAATTCATGGAAACCAATGAAAATGAAAACACAACGGTTCCAAATCTTTGGGATACAACAAAGGCAGTCCTGAGAGGAAAGTATATAGCAATACAAGCCTTTCTCAAGAAACAAGAAAGGTCTCAAATACACAACCTGACCCTACACCTAAAGGAGCTGGAGAAAGAACAGCAAATAAAGCCTAAACCCAGCAGGAGAAGAGAAATGAAAAAGATCAGAGCAGAAATCAATGAACTAGAAACCAAAAGAACAGTAGAACAGATCCACGAAACTAGGAGCTGGTTCTTTGAAAGAATGAACAAGATTGATAAACCCCTGGCCAGACTTATCAAGAAGAAAAGAGAAATGACCCAAATCAACAAAATCATGAAGGAAAGAGGAGAGATCACAACCAACACCAAAGAAATACAAACAATTATAAGAACATAATATGAGCAACTCTATGCCAGCAAATTAGATAACCTGGAAGAAATGGGTGCATGCCTGGAGATGTATCAACTACCAAAATTGAACCAGGAAGAAATAGAAAACCTGAACAGACCTATAACCACTAAGGAAATTGAAACAGTCATCAAAAATCTCCCAAGAAACAAAAGCCCAGGGCCAGATGGCTTCCCAGGGGAATTCTATCAGCCATTTCAAGAAGAATTAATACCTATTGTCCTGAAACTGTTCCAAAAAATAGAAATGGAAGGGAAACTTCCAAACTCATTTTATGAGGCCAGCATTACCTTGATCCCAAAACCAGACAAAGACCCCATCAAAAAAGAGAATTACAGACCAATATCCTTGATGAACATGGAAGCAAAGTTTCTCACACACACACACACAAATAACTAGCCAATGGGTTCCAACAGTACATTAAAAGGATTATTCACCAGGACCAAGTGGGATTTATTCCTGGGCTGCAAGGCTGGTTCAACATCCGCAAATCAATCAACGTGATACAATACATTAACAAAAGAAAGAGCAAGAATCATATGATCCTCTCAATAGATGCAGAAAAAGCATTTGACAAAGTACAACATCCTTTCTTGATCCAAACTCTTCACAGTATAGGGATAGAGGGTACATACCTCAATATCATAAAAGCCATCTATGAAAAACCTACAGCGAATATCATTCTCAATGGGGAAAGGCCGAGAGCTTTTCCCCTAAAGTCAGGAACGCGGCAGGGATGTCCACTCTCACCAGTGCTATTCAACGTAGTATTAGAAGTCCTAGCCACAGCAATCAGACAACAAAAAGAAATCAAAGGCATCCAAATCGGCAAAGAGGAAGTCAAACCTCTAACTCTTTGCAGATGATAAGATACTGTATGTGGAAAACCCAAAAGACTCCACCCCAAAACTGCTAGAACACATACAGGAATTCAGTAAAGTAGCAGGATACAAAATCAGTGCACAGAAATCGGTGGCATTCCTCTACACCAACAACAAGACAGAAGAGAGACAAATCAAGGAGTCGATCCCATTTACAATTGCACCCAAAACCATTAGATCCCTAGGAAGAAATCTAAGCAAAGAGGCAAAGGAGCTGTACTCAGAAAACTATAAAATACTCATGAAAGAAATGGAAGAAGACACAAAGAAATGGAACAACGTTCCGTGCTCATGGATTGGGAGAATCAACATTGTGAAGATGTCAATGCTACCTAGAGCAATCTACACATTGAGTGCAATCCCCATCAAAATACCATCCACTTTTCTCAAAGAAATGGAAGAAATAATCCTCAAATTTGTATGGAACCAGAAGAGACCCAGAATAGCCAGAGGACTCCTGAAAAAGAAAAGCAAAGCTGGCGGCATCACAATTCCGGACTTCCAGCTCTATGACAAAGCTGTCATCATCAAGACAGTATGGTACTGGCACAAAAACAGACACATAGATCAATGGAACAGAATCGAGAGCCCAGAAATGGACCCTCAACTCTATGGTCAACTTATCTTTGACAAAGCAGGAAAGAATGTCCAAAGGCAAAAAGACAGTCTCTTCAACAAATGGTGTTGGGAAAATTGGACAGCCACATGCAGAAGAATGAAACTGGACTATTTCCTTACACCACACACAAAAATAGACTCCAAACGGTTGAAAGACCTAAACGTGACACAGGAGTCCATCAAAATCCTAAAGGAGAACACAGGTAGCAACCTTTTCGACCTTAGCCGCAGCAACTTCTTCCTAGAAACATCGCCAAAGGCACGGGAAGCCAGGGCAAAAATGAACTCTTGGAATTTCATCAAGATAAAAAGCTTTTGCACAGCAAAAGAAACAGTCCACAAAACCAAAAGACAACCGACAGAATGGGAGAAAATATTTGCAAATGACCTATCAGATAAAGGGCTAGTATCCAAAATCTATAAAGAACTGAGCAAACTCAACACCCAAAGAAGAAATAATCCAATCAAGAAATGGGCAGAAGACATGAACAGACATTTCTCCAAAGAAGACATCCAAATGGCCAACAGGCACATGAAAAAGTGCTCCACATCGCTCGGCATCAGGGAAATCCAAATCAAAACCTCCATGAGATACCACCTCACACCCGTCAGAATGGCTGAAATTAACAAGTCAGGGAACGAGAGATGTTGGCGGGGATGTGGAGAAAGGGGAACCCTCCTACACTGTTGGTGGGAATGCAAGCTGGTGCAACCCCTCTGGAAAACAGTATGGAGGTTCCTCAAACAGTTGAAATTAGAGCTACCGTTCGATCCAGCAATTGCACTACTGGGTATTTACCACAAAGATACAAATGTAGGGACCCGAAGGGGTACGTGTACCCCAATGTTTATAGCAGCAATGTCCACCAGAGCCAAACGGTGGAAAGAGCCAAGATGCCCATCGACAGATGAATGGATAAAGAAGATGTGGTGTATATACACAATGGAATATTATGCAGCCATCAAAAGGAATGAGATCTTGCCATTTGCAACGACGTGGATGGAACTGGAGGGTGTTATGCTGAGTGAAATAAGTCAATCAGAGAAAGACATGTATCATATGACCTCACTGATATGAGGAATTCTTCATTTCGGGAAAGAAACTGAGTGTTACTGGAGTGGTTGGGGGTGGGAGGGATGGGGTGGCTGGGTGATAGACATTGGGGAGGGTATGTGCTACGGTGAGCGCTGTGAATTGTGCAAGACTGTTGAATCACAGTTCTGTACTTCTGAAACAAATAACGCAACATATTTTAAGAAAAAAGAAAAAGAAGAAGATAACAGGAGAGGAAGAAAAGGGGAGTATGTCAGAGGGGGAGACGAACCATGAGAGATGATGGACTCTGAGAAACAAACTGAGGGTTCTAGAGGGGAGGGGGGTAGGAGGAGGGGTGAGCCTGGTGATGGGTATTGAGGAGGGCACGTTCGGCATGGAGCACTGGGTGTTATGAACAAACAATGAATCATGGAACACTGCACCAAAAACTAATGATGTAATATATGGTGATTAACATAACAATAAAAAAGTAAAAAAAAAAACAAGACCCATCAATATGCTGTCTGCAAGAGACTCATTTCAGACCCAAAGACACCGCCACATTGAAAGTGAGGGGGTGGAAAACCATTTACCATGCTAATGGACACCAAAAGAAAGCTGGGGTGGCAATCCTTCTATCAGACAAACTAGATTTTAAAACAAAGACTGTAATAAGAGATGAGGAAGGACACTATATCCTACTTAAAGAGTCTATCCAACAAGAAGATCTAACAATTGCAAATATCTATGCCCCGAACATGGGAGCAGCCAACTATATAAGGCAATTAATAACAAAAGCAAAGAAACACATTGACAACAATACAATAATAGTGGGGGACTTTAACACCCCCCTGAGTGAAATGGACAGATCATCTAAGCCAAAGATCAACAAGGAAATAAAGACTTTAAATGACACACTGGACCAAATGGACTTCACAGACATATTCAGAACATTCCATCCCCAAGCAAAGGAATACACATTCTTCTCTAGTGCCCATGGAACATTCTCCAGAACTGATCACATCCCAGGTCACAAATCAGGTCTCAATCGGTACCAAAAGATTGGGATCATTCCCTGCATATTTTCAGACCACAATGCTTTGAAACTAGAACTCAACCACAAGAGGAAAGTAGGAAAGAACTCAAATACATGGAGGCTAAAGAGCATCCTACTAAAGAATGAATGGGTCAACCAGGAAATTAAAGAAGAATTAAAAAAATTCATGGAAACCAATGAAAATGAAAACACAACGGTTCCAAATCTTTGGGATACAACAAAGGCAGTCCTGAGAGGAAAGTATATAGCAATACAAGCCTTTCTCAAGAAACAAGAAAGGTCTCAAATACACAACCTGACCCTACACCGAAAGGAGCTGGAGAAAGAACAGCAAATAAAGCCTAAACCCAGCAGGAGAAGAGAAATGATAAAGATCAGAGCAGAAATCAATGAACTAGAAACCAAAAGAACAGTAGAACAGATCCACGAAACTAGGAGCTGGTTCTTGGAAAGAATGAACAAGATTGATAAACCCCTGGCCAGACTTATCAAGAAGAAAAGAGAAATGACCCAAATCAACAAAATCATGAAGGAAAGAGGAGAGATCACAACCAACACCAAAGAAATACAAACAATTATAAGAACATATTATGAGCAACTCTATGCCAGCAAATTAGATAACCTGGAAGAAATGGGTGCATGCCTAGAGATGTATCCACTACCAAAATTGAACCAGGAAGAAATAGAAAACCTGAACAGACCTATAACCACTAAGGAAATTGAAAGAGTCATCAAAAATCTCCCAAGAAACAAAAGCCCAGGGCCAGATGGCTTCCCAGGGGAATTCTATCAGCCATTTCAAGAAGAATTAATACCTATTCTCCTGAAACTGTTCCAAAAAATAGAAATGGAAGGGAAACTTCCAAACTCACTTTATGAGGCCAGCATTACCTTGATCCCAAAACCAGACAAAGACCCCATCAAAAAAGAGAATTACAGACCAATATCCTTGATGAACATGGAAGCAAAGTTTCTCACACACACACACACACAAAAACTAGCCAATGGGTTCCAACAGTACATTAAAAGGATTATTCACCAGGACCAAGTGGGATTTATTCCTGGGCTGCAAGGCTGGTTCTACATCCGCAAATCAATCAACGTGATACAATACATTAACAAAAGAAAGAGCAAGAATCATATGATCCTCTCAATAGATGCAGAAAAAGCATTTGACAAAGTACAACATCCTTTCTTGATCCAAACTCTTCACAGTATTGGGATAGAGCGTACATACCTCAATATCATAAAAGCCATCTATGAAAAACCTACAGCGAATATCATTCTCAATGGGGAAAGGCCGAGAGCTTTTCCCCTAAAGTCAGGAACGCGGCAGGGATGTCCACTCTCACCAGTGCTATTCAACGTAGTATTAGAAGTCCTAGCCACAGCAATCAGACAACAAAAAGAAATCAAAGGCATCCAAATCGGCAAAGAGGAAGTCAAACCTCTCACTCTTTGCAGATGATAAGATACTGTATGTGGAAAACCCAAAAGACTCCACCCCAAAACTGCTAGAACACATACAGGAATTCAGTAAAGTAGCAGGATACAAAATCAGTGCACAGAAATCGGTGGCATTCCTCTACACCAACAACAAGACAGAAGAGAGACAAATCAAGGAGTCGATCCCATTTACAATTGCACCGAAAACCATTAGATCCCTAGGAAGAAATCTAAGCAAAGAGGCAAAGGAGCTGTACTCAGAAAACTATAAAATACTCATGAAAGAAATGGAAGAAGACACAAAGAAATGGAACAACGTTCCGTGCTCATGGATTGGGAGAATCAACATTGTGAAGATGTCAATGCTACCTAGAGCAATCTACACATTGAGTGCAATCCCCATCAAAATACCATCCACTTTTCTCAAAGAAATGGAAGAAATAATCCTCAAATTTGTATGGAACCAGAAGAGACCCAGAATAGCCAGAGGACTCCTGAAAAAGAAAAGCAAAGCTGGCGGCATCACAATTCCGGACTTCCAGCTCTATGACAAAGCTGTCATCATCAAGACAGTATGGTACTGGCACAAAAACAGACACATAGATCAATGGAACAGAATCGAGAGCCCAGAAATGGACCCTCAACTCTATGGTCAACTTATCTTTGACAAAGCAGGAAAGAATGTCCAATGGCAAAAAGACAGTCTCTTCAACAAATGGTGTTGGGAAAATTGGACAGCCACATGCAGAAGAATGAAACTGGACCATTTCCTTACACCACACACAAAAATAGACTCCAAACGGTTGAAAGACCTAAACGTGAGACAGGAGTCCATCAAAATCCTAAAGGAGAACACAGGTAGCAACCTTTTCGACCTTAGCCGCAGCAACTTCTTCCTAGAAACATCGCCAAAGGCACGGGAAGCCAGGGCAAAAATGAACTCTTGGGATTTCATCAAGATAAAAAGCTTTTGCACAGCAAAAGAAACAGTCCACAAAACCAAAAGACAACCGACAGAATGGGAGAAAATATTTGCAAATGACCTATCAGATAAAGGGCTAGTATCCAAAATCTATAAAGAACTGAGCAAACTCAACACCCAAAGAAGAAATAATCCAATCAAGAAATGGGCAGAAGACATGAACAGACATTTCTCCAAAGAAGACATCCAAATGGCCAACAGGCACATGAAAAAGTGCTCCACATCGCTCGGCATCAGGGAAATCCAAATCAAAACCTCCATGAGATACCACCTCACACCCGTCAGAATGGCTGAAATTAACAAGTCAGGGAACGAGAGATGTTGGCGGGGATGTGGAGAAAGGGGAACCCTCCTACACTGTTGGTGGGAATGCAAGCTGGTGCAACCCCTCTGGAAAACAGTATGGAGGTTCCTCAAACAGTTGAAATTAGAGCTACCGTTCGATCCAGCAATTGCACTACTGGGTATTTACCACAAAGATACAAATGTAGGGACCCGAAGGGGTACGTGTACCCCAATGTTTATAGCAGCAATGTCCACCAGAGCCAAACGGTGGAAAGAGCCAAGATGCCCATCGACAGATGAATGGATAAAGAAGATGTGGTGTATATACACAATGGAATATTATGCAGCCATCAAAAGGAATGAGATCTTGCCATTTGCAACGACGTGGATGGAACTGGAGGGTGTTATGCTGAGTGAAATAAGTCAATCAGAGAAAGACATGTATCATATGACCTCACTGATATGAGGAATTCTTCATTTCGGGAAAGAAACTGAGTGTTACTGGAGTGGTTGGGGGTGGGAGGGATGGGGTGGCTGGGTGATAGACATTGGGGAGGGTATGTGCTACGGTGAGCGCTGTGAATTGTGCAAGACTGTTGAATCACAGTTCTGTACTTCTGAAACAAATAACGCAACATATTTTAAGAAAAAAGAAAAAGAAGAAGATAACAGGAGAGGAAGAAAAGGGGAGTATGTCAGAGGGGGAGACGAACCATGAGAGATGATGGACTCTGAGAAACAAACTGAGGGTTCTAGAGGGGAGGGGGGTAGGAGGAGGGGTGAGCCTGGTGATGGGTATTGAGGAGGGCACGTTCGGCATGGAGCACTGGGTGTTATGAACAAACAATGAATCATGGAACACTGCACCAAAAACTAATGATGTAATATATGGTGATTAACATAACAATAAAAAAGTAAAAAAAAAAAACAAGACCCATCAATATGCTGTCTGCAAGAGACTCATTTTAGACCCAAAGACACCGCCACATTGAAAGTGAGGGGGTGGAAAACCATTTACCATGCTAATGGACACCAAAAGAAAGCTGGGGTGGCAATCCTTCTATCAGACAAACTAGATTTTAAAACAAAGACTGTAATAAGAGATGAGGAAGGACACTATATCCTACTTAAAGGGTCTATCCAACAAGAAGATCTAACAATTGCAAATATCTATGCCCCGAACATGGGAGCAGCCAACTATATAAGGCAATTAATAACAAAAGCAAAGAAACACATTGACAACAATACAATAATAGTGGGGGACTTTAACACCCCCCTGAGTGAAATGGACAGATCATCTAAGCCAAAGATCAACAAGGAAATAAAGACTTTAAATGACACACTGGACCAAATGGACTTCACAGACATATTCAGAACATTCCATCCCCAAGCAAAGGAATACACATTCTTCTCTAGTGCCCATGGAACATTCTCCAGAACTGATCACATCCCAGGTCACAAATCAGGTCTCAATCGGTACCAAAAGATTGGGATCATTCCCTGCATATTTTCAGACCACAATGCTTTGAAACTAGAACTCAACCACAAGAGGAAAGTCGGAAAGAACTCAAATACATGGAGGCTAAAGAGCATCCTACTAAAGAATGAATGGGTCAACCAGGAAATTAAAGAAGAATTAAAAAAATTCATGGAAACCAATGAAAATGAAAACACAACGGTTCCAAATCTTTGGGATACAACAAAGGCAGTCCTGAGAGGAAAGTATATAGCAATACAAGCCTTTCTCAAGAAACAAGAAAGGTCTCAAATACACAACCTGACCCTACACCGAAAGGAGCTGGAGAAAGAACAGCAAATAAAGCCTAAACCCAGCAGGAGAAGAGAAATGATAAAGATCAGAGCAGAAATCAATGAACTAGAAACCAAAAGAACAGTAGAACAGATCCACGAAACTAGGAGCTGGTTCTTGGAAAGAATGAACAAGATTGATAAACCCCTGGCCAGACTTATCAAGAAGAAAAGAGAAATGACCCAAATCAACAAAATCATGAAGGAAAGAGGAGAGATCACAACCAACACCAAAGAAATACAAACAATTATAAGAACATATTATGAGCAACTCTATGCCAGCAAATTAGATAACCTGGAAGAAATGGGTGCATGCCTAGAGATGTATCCACTACCAAAATTGAACCAGGAAGAAATAGAAAACCTGAACAGACCTATAACCACTAAGGAAATTGAAAGAGTCATCAAAAATCTCCCAAGAAACAAAAGCCCAGGGCCAGATGGCTTCCCAGGGGAATTCTATCAGCCATTTCAAGAAGAATTAATACCTATTGTCCTGAAACTGTTCCAAAAAATAGAAATGGAAGGGAAACTTCCAAACTCATTTTATGAGGCCAGCATTACCTTGATCCCAAAACCAGACAAAGACCCCATCAAAAAAGAGAATTACAGACCAATATCCTTGATGAACATGGAAGCAAAGTTTCTCACACACACACACACAAAAAAACTAGCCAATGGGTTCCAACAGTACATTAAAAGGATTATTCACCAGGACCAAGTGGGATTTATTCCTGGGCTGCAAGGCTGGTTCAACATCCGCAAATCAATCAACGTGATACAATACATTAACAAAAGAAAGAGCAAGAATCATATGATCCTCTCAATAGATGCAGAAAAAGCATTTGACAAAGTACAACATCCTTTCTTGATCCAAACTCTTCACAGTATAGGGATAGAGGGTACATACCTCAATATCATAAAAGCCATCTATGAAAAACCTACAGCGAATATCATTCTCAATGGGGAAAGGCCGAGAGCTTTTCCCCTAAAGTCAGGAACGCGGCAGGGATGTCCACTCTCACCAGTGCTATTCAACGTAGTATTAGAAGTCCTAGCCACAGCAATCAGACAACAAAAAGAAATCAAAGGCATCCAAATCGGCAAAGAGGAAGTCAAACCTCTCACTCTTTGCAGATGATAAGATACTGTATGTGGAAAACCCAAAAGACTCCACCCCAAAAATGCTAGAACACATACAGGAATTCAGTAAAGTAGCAGGATACAAAATCAGTGCACAGAAATCGGTGGCATTCCTCTACACCAACAACAAGACAGAAGAGAGACAAATCAAGGAGTCGATCCCATTTACAATTGCACCCAAAACCATTAGATCCCTAGGAAGAAATCTAAGCAAAGAGGCAAAGGAGCTGTACTCAGAAAACTATAAAATACTCATGAAAGAAATGGAAGAAGACACAAAGAAATGGAACAACGTTCCGTGCTCATGGATTGGGAGAATCAACATTGTGAAGATGTCAATGCTACCTAGAGCAATCTACACATTGAGTGCAATCCCCATCAAAATACCATCCACTTTTCTCAAAGAAATGGAAGAAATAATCCTCAAATTTGTATGGAACCAGAAGAGACCCAGAATAGCCAGAGGACTCCTGAAAAAGAAAAGCAAAGCTGGCGGCATCACAATTCCGGACTTCCAGCTCTATGACAAAGCTGTCATCATCAAGACAGTATGGTACTGGCACAAAAACAGACACATAGATCAATGGAACAGAATCGAGAGCCCAGAAATGGACCCTCAACTCTATGGTCAACTTATCTTTGACAAAGCAGGAAAGAATGTCCAATGGCAAAAAGACAGTCTCTTCAACAAATGGTGTTGGGAAAATTGGACAGCCACATGCAGAAGAATGAAACTGGACCATTTCCTTACACCACACACAAAAATAGACTCCAAACGGTTGAAAGACCTAAACGTGACACAGGAGTCCATCAAAATCCTAAAGGAGAACACAGGTAGCAACCTTTTCGACCTTAGCCGCAGCAACTTCTTCCTAGAAACATCGCCAAAGGCACGGGAAGCCAGGGCAAAAATGAACTCTTGGGATTTCATCAAGATAAAAAGCTTTTGCACAGCAAAAGAGACAGTCCACAAAACCAAAAGACAACCGACAGAATGGGAGAAAATATTTGCAAATGACCTATCAGATAAAGGGCTAGTATCCAAAATCTATAAAGAACTGATCAAACTCAACACCCAAAGAAGAAATAATCCAATCAAGAAATGGGCAGAAGACATGAACAGACATTTCTCCAAAGAAGACATCCAAATGGCCAACAGGCACATGAAAAAGTGCTCCACATCGCTCGGCATCAGGGAAATCCAAATCAAAACCTCCATGAGATACCACCTCACACCCGTCAGAATGGCTGAAATTAACAAGTCAGGGAACGACAGATGTTGGCGGGGATGTGGAGAAAGGGGAACCCTCCTACACTGTTGGTGGGAATGCAAGCTGGTGCAACCCCTCTGGAAAACATTATGGAGGTTCCTCAAACAGTTGAAATTAGAGCTACCGTTCGATCCAGCAATTGCACTACTGGGTATTTACCACAAAGATACAAATGTAGGGACCCGAAGGGGTACGTGTACCCCAATGTTTATAGCAGCAATGTCCACCATAGCCAAACGGTGGAAAGAGCCAAGATGCCCATCGACAGATGAATGGATAAAGAAGATGTGGTGTATATACACAATGGAATATTATGCAGCCATCAAAAGGAATGAGATCTTGCCATTTGCAACGACGTGGATGGAACTGGAGGGTGTTATGCTGAGTGAAATAAGTCAATCAGAGAAAGACATGTATCATATGACCTCACTGATATGAGGAATTCTTCATCTCGGGAAAGAAACTGAGTGTTACTGGAGTGGTTCGGGGTGGGAGGGATGGGGTGGCTGGGTGATAGACATTGGGGAGGGTATGTGCTACGGTGAGCGCTGTGAATTGTGCAAGACTGTTGAATCACAGTTCTGTACTTCTGAAACAAATAACGCAACATATTTTAAGAAAAAAGAAAAAGAAGAAGATAACAGGAGAGGAAGAAAAGGGGAGTATGTCAGTGGGGGAGACGAACCATGAGAGATGATGGACTCTGAGAAACAAACTGAGGGTTCTAGAGGGGAGGGGGGTAGGAGGAGGGGTGAGCCTGGTGATGGGTATTGAGGAGGGCACGTTCGGCATGGAGCACTGGGTGTTATGAACAAACAATGAATCATGGAACACTGCACCAAAAACTAATGATGTAATATATGGTGATTAACATAACAATAAAAAAGTAAAAAAAAAAACAAGACCCATCAATATGCTGTCTGCAAGAGACTCATTTTAGACCCAAAGACACCCCCACATTGAAAGTGAGGGGGTGGAAAACCATTTACCATGCTAATGGACACCAAAAGAAAACTGGGGTGGCAATCCTTCTATCAGACAAACTAGATTTTAAAACAAAGACTGTAATAAGAGATGAGGAAGGACACTATATCCTACTTAAAGGGTCTATCCAACAAGAAGATCTAACAATTGCAAATATCTATGCCCCGAACATGGGAGCAGCCAACTATATAAGGCAATTAATAACAAAAGCAAAGAAACACATTGACAACAATACAATAATAGTGGGGGACTTTAACACCCCCCTGAGTGAAATGGACAGATCATCTAAGCCAAAGATCAACAAGGAAATAAAGACTTTAAATGACACACTGGACCAAATGGACTTCACAGACATATTCAGAACATTCCATCCCCAAGCAAAGGAATACACATTCTTCTCTAGTGCCCATGGAACATTCTCCAGAACTGATCACATCCCAGGTCACAAATCAGGTCTCAATCGGTACCAAAAGATTGGGATCATTCCCTGCATATTTTCAGACCACAATGCTTTGAAACTAGAACTCAACCACAAGAGGAAAGTCGGAAAGAACTCAAATACATGGAGGCTAAAGAGCATCCTACTAAAGAATGAATGGGTCAACCAGGAAATTAAAGAAGAATTAAAAAAATTCATGGAAACCAATGAAAATGAAAACACAACGGTTCCAAATCTTTGGGATACAACAAAGGCAGTCCTGAGAGGAAAGTATATAGCAATACAAGCCTTTCTCAAGAAACAAGAAAGGTCTCAAATACACAACCTGACCCTACACCGAAAGGAGCTGGAGAAAGAACAGCAAATAAAGCCTAAACCCAGCAGGAGAAGAGAAATGATAAAGATCAGAGCAGAAATCAATGAACTAGAAACCAAAAGAACAGTAGAACAGATCCACGAAACTAGGAGCTGGTTCTTGGAAAGAATGAACAAGATTGATAAACCCCTGGCCAGACTTATCAAGAAGAAAAGAGAAATGACCCAAATCAACAAAATCATGAAGGAAAGAGGAGAGATCACAACCAACACCAAAGAAATACAAACAATTATAAGAACATATTATGAGCAACTCTATGCCAGCAAATTAGATAACCTGGAAGAAATGGGTGCATGCCTAGAGATGTATCCACTACCAAAATTGAACCAGGAAGAAATAGAAAACCTGAACAGACCTATAACCACTAAGGAAATTGAAACAGTCATCAAAAATCTCCCAAGAAACAAAAGCCCAGGGCCAGATGGCTTCCCAGGGGAATTCTATCAGCCATTTCAAGAAGAATTAATACCTATTCTCCTGAAACTGTTCCAAAAAATAGAAATGGAAGGGAAACTTCCAAACTCATTTTATGAGGCCAGCATTACCTTGATCCCAAAACCAGACAAAGACCCCATCAAAAAAGAGAATTACAGACCAATATCCTTGATGAACATGGAAGCAAAGTTTCTCACACACACACACACAAAAAAACTAGCCAATGGGTTCCAACAGTACATTAAAAGGATTATTCACCAGGACCAAGTGGGATTTATTCCTGGGCTGCAAGGCTGGTTCAACATCCGCAAATCAATCAACGTGATACAATACATTAACAAAAGAAAGAGCAAGAATCATATGATCCTCTCAATAGATGCAGAAAAAGCATTTGACAAAGTACAACATCCTTTCTTGATCCAAACTCTTCACAGTATAGGGATAGAGGGTACATACCTCAATATCATAAAAGCCATCTATGAAAAACCTACAGCGAATATCATTCTCAATGGGGAAAGGCCGAGAGCTTTTCCCCTAAAGTCAGGAACGCGGCAGGGATGTCCACTCTCACCAGTGCTATTCAACGTAGTATTAGAAGTCCTAGCCACAGCAATCAGACAACAAAAAGAAATCAAAGGCATCCAAATCGGCAAAGAGGAAGTCAAACCTCTCACTCTTTGCAGATGATAAGATACTGTATGTGGAAAACCCAAAAGACTCCACCCCAAAACTGCTAGAACTCATACAGGAATTCAGTAAAGTAGCAGGATACAAAATCAGTGCACAGAAATCGGTGGCATTCCTCTACACCAACAACAAGACAGAAGAGAGACAAATCAAGGAGTCGATCCCATTTACAATTGCACCCAAAACCATTAGATCCCTAGGAAGAAATCTAAGCAAAGAGGCAAAGGAGCTGTACTCAGAAAACTATAAAATACTCATGAAAGAAATGGAAGAAGACACAAAGAAATGGAACAACGTTCCGTGCTCATGGATTGGGAGAATCAACATTGTGAAGATGTCAATGCTACCTAGAGCAATCTACACATTCAGTGCAATCCCCATCAAAATACCATCCACTTTTCTCAAAGAAATGGAAGAAATAATCCTCAAATTTGTATGGAACCAGAAGAGACCCAGATTAGCCAGAGGACTCCTGAAAAAGAAAAGCAAAGCTGGCGGCATCACAATTCCGGACTTCCAGCTCTATGACAAAGCTGTCATCATCAAGACAGTATGGTACTGGCACAAAAACAGACACATAGATCAATGGAACAGAATCGAGAGCCCAGAAATGGACCCTCAACTCTATGGTCAACTTATCTTTGACAAAGCAGGAAAGAATGTCCAATGGCAAAAAGACAGTCTCTTCAACAAATGGTGTTGGGAAAATTGGACAGCCACATGCAGAAGAATGAAACTGGACCATTTCCTTACACCACACACAAAAATAGACTCCAAACGGTTGAAAGACCTAAACGTGACACAGGAGTCCATCAAAATCCTAAAGGAGAACACAGGTAGCAACCTTTTCGACCTTAGCCGCAGCAACTTCTTCCTAGAAACATCGCCAAAGGCACGGGAAGCCAGGGCAAAAATGAACTCTTGGGATTTCATCAAGATAAAAAGCTTTTGCACAGCAAAAGAAACAGTCCACAAAACCAAAAGACAACCGACAGAATGGGAGAAAATATTTGCAAATGACCTATCAGATAAAGGGCTAGTATCCAAAATCTATAAAGAACTGATCAAACTCAACACCCAAAGAAGAAATAATCCAATCAAGAAATGGGCAGAAGACATGAACAGACATTTCTCCAAAGAAGACATCCAAATGGCCAACAGGCACATGAAAAAGTGCTCCACATCGCTCGGCATCAGGGAAATCCAAATCAAAACCTCCATGAGATACCACCTCACACCCGTCAGAATGGCTGAAATTAACAAGTCAGGGAACGACAGATGTTGGCGGGGATGTGGAGAAAGGGGAACCCTCCTACACTGTTGGTGGGAATGCAAGCTGGTGCAACCCCTCTGGAAAACAGTATGGAGGTTCCTCAAACAGTTGAAATTAGAGCTACCGTTCGATCCAGCAATTGCACTACTGGGTATTTACCACAAAGATACAAATGTAGGGACCCGAAGGGGTACGTGTACCCCAATGTTTATAGCAGCAATGTCCACCATAGCCAAACGGTGGAAAGAGCCAAGATGCCCATCGACAGATGAATGGATAAAGAAGATGTGGTGTATATACACAATGGAATATTATGCAGCCATGAAAAGGAATGAGATCTTGCCATTTGCAACGACGTGGATGGAACTGGAGGGTGTTATGCTGAGTGAAATAAGTCAATCAGAGAAAGACATGTATCATATGACCTCACTGATATGAGGAATTCTTCATCTCGGGAAAGAAACTGAGTGTTACTGGAGTGGTTGGGGGTGGGAGGGATGGGGTGGCTGGGTGATAGACATTGGGGAGGGTATGTGCTACGGTGAGCGCTGTGAATTGTGCAAGACTGTTGAATCACAGTTCTGTACTTCTGAACCAAATAACGCAACATATTTTAAGAAAAAAGAAAAAGAAGAAGATAACAGGAGAGGAAGAAAAGGGGAGTATGTCAGAGGGGGAGACGAACCATGAGAGATGATGGACTCTGAAAAACAAACTGAGGGTTCTAGAGGGGAGGGGGGTAGGAGGAGGGGTGAGCCTGGTGATGGGTATTGAGGAGGGCACGTTCTGCATGCAGCACTGGGTGTTATGAACAAACAATGAATCATGGAACACTGCACCAAAAACTAATGATGTAATATATGGTGATTAACATAACAATAAAAAATTAAAAAAAAAACCAGACCCATCAATATGCTGTCTGCAAGAGACTCATTTTAGACCCAAAGACACCCCCACATTGAAAGTGAGGGGGTGGAAAACCATTTACCATGCTAATGGACACCAAAAGAAAGCTGGGGTGGCAATCCGTATACCAGACAAACTAGATTTTAAAACAAAGACTGTAATAAGAGATGAGGAAGGACACTATATCCTACTTAAAGGGTCTATCCAACAAGAAGATCTAACAATTGTAAATATCTATGCCCCGAACATGGGAGCAGCCAATTATGTGAGGCAATTAATAACGAAAGCAAAGAAACACATTGACAACAATACAATAATAGTGGGGGACTTTAACACCCCCCTGACTGAAATGGACAGATCATCTAAGCCAAAGATCAACAAGGAAATAAAGACTTTAAATGACACACTGGACCAAATGGACTTCACAGACATATTCAGAACATTCCATCCCCAAGCAAAGGAATACACATTCTTCTCTAGTGCCCATGGAACATTCTCCAGAACTGATCACATCCCAGGTCACAAATCAGGTCTCAATCGGTACCAAAAGATTGGGATCATTCCCTGCATATTTTCAGACCACAATGCTTTGAAACTAGAACTCAACCACAAGAGGAAAGTCGGAAAGAACTCAAATACATGGAGGCTAAAGAGCATCCTACTAAAGAATGAATGGGTCAACCAGGAAATTAAAGAAGAATTAAAAAAATTCATGGAAACCAATGAAAATGAAAACACAACGGTTCCAAATCTTTGGGATACAACAAAGGCAGTCCTGAGAGGAAAGTATATAGCAATACAAGCCTTTCTCAAGAAACAAGAAAGGTCTCAAATACACAACCTGACCCTACACCTAAAGGAGCTGGAGAAAGAACAGCAAATAAAGCCTAAACCCAGCAGGAGAAGAGAAATGAAAAAGATCAGAGCAGAAATCAATGAACTAGAAACCAAAAGAACAGTAGAACAGATCCACGAAACTAGGAGCTGGTTCTTTGAAAGAATGAACAAGATTGATAAACCCCTGGCCAGACTTATCAAGAAGAAAAGAGAAATGACCCAAATCAACAAAATGATGAAGGAAAGAGGAGAGATCACAACCAACACCAAAGAAATACAAACAATTATAAGAACATAATATGAGCAACTCTATGCCAGCAAATTAGATAACCTGGAAGAAATGGGTGCATGCCTGGAGATGTATCAACTACCAAAATTGAACCAGGAAGAAATAGAAAACCTGAACAGACCTATAACCACTAAGGAAATTGAAACAGTCATCAAAAATCTCCCAAGAAACAAAAGCCCAGGGCCAGATGGCTTCCCAGGGGAATTCTATCAGCCATTTCAAGAAGTATTAATACCTATTCTCCTGAAACTGTTCCAAAAAATAGAAATGGAAGGGAAACTTCCAAACTCATTTTATGAGGCCAGCATTACCTTGATCCCAAAACCAGACAAAGACCCCATCAAAAAAGAGAATTACAGACCAATATCCTTGATGAACATGGAAGCAAAGTTTCTCACACACACACACACAAAAAAACTAGCCAATGGGTTCCAACAGTACATTAAAAGGATTATTCACCAGGACCAAGTGGGATTTATTCCTGGGCTGCAAGGCTGGTTCAACATCCGCAAATCAATCAACGTGATACAATACATTAACAAAAGAAAGAGCAAGAATCATATGATCCTCTCAATAGATGCAGAAAAAGCATTTGACAAAGTACAACATCCTTTCTTGATCCAAACTCTTCACAGTATAGGGATAGAGGGTACATACCTCAATATCATAAAAGCCATCTATGAAAAACCTACAGCGAATATCATTCTCAATGGGGAAAGGCCGAGAGCTTTTCCCCTAAAGTCAGGAACGCGGCAGGGATGTCCACTCTCACCAGTGCTATTCAACGTAGTATTAGAAGTCCTAGCCACAGCAATCAGACAACAAAAAGAAATCAAAGGCATCCAAATCGGCAAAGAGGAAGTCAAACCTCTCACTCTTTGCAGATGATAAGATACTGTATGTGGAAAACCCAAAAGACTCCACCCCAAAAATGCTAGAACACATACAGGAATTCAGTAAAGTAGCAGGATACAAAATCAGTGCACAGAAATCGGTGGCATTCCTCTACACCAACAACAAGACAGAAGAGAGACAAATCAAGGAGTCGATCCCATTTACAATTGCACCCAAAACCATTAGATCCCTAGGAAGAAATCTAAGCAAAGAGGCAAAGGAGCTGTACTCAGAAAACTATAAAATACTCATGAAAGAAATGGAAGAAGACACAAAGAAATGGAACAACGTTCCGTGCTCATGGATTGGGAGAATCAACATTGTGAAGATGTCAATGCTACCTAGAGCAATCTACACATTGAGTGCAATCCCCATCAAAATACCATCCACTTTTCTCAAAGAAATGGAAGAAATAATCCTCAAATTTGTATGGAACCAGAAGAGACCCAGAATAGCCAGAGGACTCCTGAAAAAGAAAAGCAAAGCTGGCGGCATCACAATTCCGGACTTCCAGCTCTATGACAAAGCTGTCATCATCAAGACAGTATGGTACTGGCACAAAAACAGACACATAGATCAATGGAACAGAATCGAGAGCCCAGAAATGGACCCTCAACTCTATGGTCAACTTATCTTTGACAAAGCAGGAAAGAATGTCCAATGGCAAAAAGACAGTCTCTTCAACAAATGGTGTTGGGAAAATTGGACAGCCACATGCAGAAGAATGAAACTGGACCATTTCCTTACACCACACACAAAAATAGACTCCAAACGGTTGAAAGACCTAAACGTGACACAGGAGTCCATCAAAATCCTAAAGGAGAACACAGGTAGCAACCTTTTCGACCTTAGCCGCAGCAACTTCTTCCTAGAAACATCGCCAAAGGCACGGGAAGCCAGGGCAAAAATGAACTCTTGGGATTTCATCAAGATAAAAAGCTTTTGCACAGCAAAAGAGACAGTCCACAAAACCAAAAGACAACCGACAGAATGGGAGAAAATATTTGCAAATGACCTATCAGATAAAGGGCTAGTATCCAAAATCTATAAAGAACTGATCAAACTCAACACCCAAAGAAGAAATAATCCAATCAAGAAATGGGCAGAAGACATGAACAGACATTTCTCCAAAGAAGACATCCAAATGGCCAACAGGCACATGAAAAAGTGCTCCACATCGCTCGGCATCAGGGAAATCCAAATCAAAACCTCCATGAGATACCACCTCACACCCGTCAGAATGGCTGAAATTAACAAGTCAGGGAACGACAGATGTTGGCGGGGATGTGGAGAAAGGGGAACCCTCCTACACTGTTGGTGGGAATGCAAGCTGGTGCAACCCCTCTGGAAAACATTATGGAGGTTCCTCAAACAGTTGAAATTAGAGCTACCGTTCGATCCAGCAATTGCACTACTGGGTATTTACCACAAAGATACAAATGTAGGGACCCGAAGGGGTACGTGTACCCCAATGTTTATAGCAGCAATGTCCACCATAGCCAAACGGTGGAAAGAGCCAAGATGCCCATCGACAGATGAATGGATAAAGAAGATGTGGTGTATATACACAATGGAATATTATGCAGCCATCAAAAGGAATGAGATCTTGCCATTTGCAACGACGTGGATGGAACTGGAGGGTGTTATGCTGAGTGAAATAAGTCAATCAGAGAAAGACATGTATCATATGACCTCACTGATATGAGGAATTCTTCATCTCGGGAAAGAAACTGAGTGTTACTGGAGTGGTTCGGGGTGGGAGGGATGGGGTGGCTGGGTGATAGACATTGGGGAGGGTATGTGCTACGGTGAGCGCTGTGAATTGTGCAAGACTGTTGAATCACAGTTCTGTACTTCTGAAACAAATAACGCAACATATTTTAAGAAAAAAGAAAAAGAAGAAGATAACAGGAGAGGAAGAAAAGGGGAGTATGTCAGTGGGGGAGACGAACCATGAGAGATGATGGACTCTGAGAAACAAACTGAGGGTTCTAGAGGGGAGGGGGGTAGGAGGAGGGGTGAGCCTGGTGATGGGTATTGAGGAGGGCACGTTCGGCATGGAGCACTGGGTGTTATGAACAAACAATGAATCATGGAACACTGCACCAAAAACTAATGATGTAATATATGGTGATTAACATAACAATAAAAAAGTAAAAAAAAAAACAAGACCCATCAATATGCTGTCTGCAAGAGACTCATTTTAGACCCAAAGACACCCCCACATTGAAAGTGAGGGGGTGGAAAACCATTTACCATGCTAATGGACACCAAAAGAAAGCTGGGGTGGCAATCCTTCTATCAGACAAACTAGATTTTAAAACAAAGACTGTAATAAGAGATGAGGAAGGACACTATATCCTACTTAAAGGGTCTATCCAACAAGAAGATCTAACAATTGCAAATATCTATGCCCCGAACATGGGAGCAGCCAACTATATAAGGCAATTAATAACAAAAGCAAAGAAACACATTGACAACAATACAATAATAGTGGGGGACTTTAACACCCCCCTGAGTGAAATGGACAGATCATCTAAGCCAAAGATCAACAAGGAAATAAAGACTTTAAATGACACACTGGACCAAATGGACTTCACAGACATATTCAGAACATTCCATCCCCAAGCAAAGGAATACACATTCTTCTCTAGTGCCCATGGAACATTCTCCAGAACTGATCACATCCCAGGTCACAAATCAGGTCTCAATCGGTACCAAAAGATTGGGATCATTCCCTGCATATTTTCAGACCACAATGCTTTGAAACTAGAACTCAACCACAAGAGGAAAGTCGGAAAGAACTCAAATACATGGAGGCTAAAGAGCATCCTACTAAAGAATGAATGGGTCAACCAGGAAATTAAAGAAGAATTAAAAAAATTCATGGAAACCAATGAAAATGAAAACACAACGGTTCCAAATCTTTGGGATACAACAAAGGCAGTCCTGAGAGGAAAGTATATAGCAATACAAGCCTTTCTCAAGAAACAAGAAAGGTCTCAAATACACAACCTGACCCTACACCGAAAGGAGCTGGAGAAAGAACAGCAAATAAAGCCTAAACCCAGCAGGAGAAGAGAAATGATAAAGATCAGAGCAGAAATCAATGAACTAGAAACCAAAAGAACAGTAGAACAGATCCACGAAACTAGGAGCTGGTTCTTGGAAAGAATGAACAAGATTGATAAACCCCTGGCCAGACTTATCAAGAAGAAAAGAGAAATGACCCAAATCAACAAAATCATGAAGGAAAGAGGAGAGATCACAACCAACACCAAAGAAATACAAACAATTATAAGAACATATTATGAGCAACTCTATGCCAGCAAATTAGATAACCTGGAAGAAATGGGTGCATGCCTAGAGATGTATCCACTACCAAAATTGAACCAGGAAGAAATAGAAAACCTGAACAGACCTATAACCACTAAGGAAATTGAAACAGTCATCAAAAATCTCCCAAGAAACAAAAGCCCAGGGCCAGATGGCTTCCCAGGGGAATTCTATCAGCCATTTCAAGAAGAATTAATACCTATTCTCCTGAAACTGTTCCAAAAAATAGAAATGGAAGGGAAACTTCCAAACTCATTTTATGAGGCCAGCATTACCTTGATCCCAAAACCAGACAAAGACCCCATCAAAAAAGAGAATTACAGACCAATATCCTTGATGAACATGGAAGCAAAGTTTCTCACACACACACACACAAAAAAACTAGCCAATGGGTTCCAACAGTACATTAAAAGGATTATTCACCAGGACCAAGTGGGATTTATTCCTGGGCTGCAAGGCTGGTTCAACATCCGCAAATCAATCAACGTGATACAATACATTAACAAAAGAAAGAGCAAGAATCATATGATCCTCTCAATAGATGCAGAAAAAGCATTTGACAAAGTACAACATCCTTTCTTGATCCAAACTCTTCACAGTATAGGGATAGAGGGTACATACCTCAATATCATAAAAGCCATCTATGAAAAACCTACAGCGAATATCATTCTCAATGGGGAAAGGCCGAGAGCTTTTCCCCTAAAGTCAGGAACGCGGCAGGGATGTCCACTCTCACCAGTGCTATTCAACGTAGTATTAGAAGTCCTAGCCACAGCAATCAGACAACAAAAAGAAATCAAAGGCATCCAAATCGGCAAAGAGGAAGTCAAACCTCTCACTCTTTGCAGATGATAAGATACTGTATGTGGAAAACCCAAAAGACTCCACCCCAAAACTGCTAGAACTCATACAGGAATTCAGTAAAGTAGCAGGATACAAAATCAGTGCACAGAAATCGGTGGCATTCCTCTACACCAACAACAAGACAGAAGAGAGACAAATCAAGGAGTCGATCCCATTTACAATTGCACCCAAAACCATTAGATCCCTAGGAAGAAATCTAAGCAAAGAGGCAAAGGAGCTGTACTCAGAAAACTATAAAATACTCATGAAAGAAATGGAAGAAGACACAAAGAAATGGAACAACGTTCCGTGCTCATGGATTGGGAGAATCAACATTGTGAAGATGTCAATGCTACCTAGAGCAATCTACACATTCAGTGCAATCCCCATCAAAATACCATCCACTTTTCTCAAAGAAATGGAAGAAATAATCCTCAAATTTGTATGGAACCAGAAGAGACCCAGATTAGCCAGAGGACTCCTGAAAAAGAAAAGCAAAGCTGGCGGCATCACAATTCCGGACTTCCAGCTCTATGACAAAGCTGTCATCATCAAGACAGTATGGTACTGGCACAAAAACAGACACATAGATCAATGGAACAGAATCGAGAGCCCAGAAATGGACCCTCAACTCTATGGTCAACTTATCTTTGACAAAGCAGGAAAGAATGTCCAATGGCAAAAAGACAGTCTCTTCAACAAATGGTGTTGGGAAAATTGGACAGCCACATGCAGAAGAATGAAACTGGACCATTTCCTTACACCACACACAAAAATAGACTCCAAACGGTTGAAAGACCTAAACGTGACACAGGAGTCCATCAAAATCCTAAAGGAGAACACAGGTAGCAACCTTTTCGACCTTAGCCGCAGCAACTTCTTCCTAGAAACATCGCCAAAGGCACGGGAAGCCAGGGCAAAAATGAACTCTTGGGATTTCATCAAGATAAAAAGCTTTTGCACAGCAAAAGAAACAGTCCACAAAACCAAAAGACAACCGACAGAATGGGAGAAAATATTTGCAAATGACCTATCAGATAAAGGGCTAGTATCCAAAATCTATAAAGAACTGATCAAACTCAACACCCAAAGAAGAAATAATCCAATCAAGAAATGGGCAGAAGACATGAACAGACATTTCTCCAAAGAAGACATCCAAATGGCCAACAGGCACATGAAAAAGTGCTCCACATCGCTCGGCATCAGGGAAATCCAAATCAAAACCTCCATGAGATACCACCTCACACCCGTCAGAATGGCTGAAATTAACAAGTCAGGGAACGACAGATGTTGGCGGGGATGTGGAGAAAGGGGAACCCTCCTACACTGTTGGTGGGAATGCAAGCTGGTGCAACCCCTCTGGAAAACAGTATGGAGGTTCCTCAAACAGTTGAAATTAGAGCTACCGTTCGATCCAGCAATTGCACTACTGGGTATTTACCACAAAGATACAAATGTAGGGACCCGAAGGGGTACGTGTACCCCAATGTTTATAGCAGCAATGTCCACCATAGCCAAACGGTGGAAAGAGCCAAGATGCCCATCGACAGATGAATGGATAAAGAAGATGTGGTGTATATACACAATGGAATATTATGCAGCCATGAAAAGGAATGAGATCTTGCCATTTGCAACGACGTGGATGGAACTGGAGGGTGTTATGCTGAGTGAAATAAGTCAATCAGAGAAAGACATGTATCATATGACCTCACTGATATGAGGAATTCTTCATCTCGGGAAAGAAACTGAGTGTTACTGGAGTGGTTGGGGGTGGGAGGGATGGGGTGGCTGGGTGATAGACATTGGGGAGGGTATGTGCTACGGTGAGCGCTGTGAATTGTGCAAGACTGTTGAATCACAGTTCTGTACTTCTGAACCAAATAACGCAACATATTTTAAGAAAAAAGAAAAAGAAGAAGATAACAGGAGAGGAAGAAAAGGGGAGTATGTCAGAGGGGGAGACGAACCATGAGAGATGATGGACTCTGAAAAACAAACTGAGGGTTCTAGAGGGGAGGGGGGTAGGAGGAGGGGTGAGCCTGGTGATGGGTATTGAGGAGGGCACGTTCTGCATGCAGCACTGGGTGTTATGAACAAACAATGAATCATGGAACACTGCACCAAAAACTAATGATGTAATATATGGTGATTAACATAACAATAAAAAATTAAAAAAAAAACCAGACCCATCAATATGCTGTCTGCAAGAGACTCATTTTAGACCCAAAGACACCCCCACATTGAAAGTGAGGGGGTGGAAAACCATTTACCATGCTAATGGACACCAAAAGAAAGCTGGGGTGGCAATCCGTATACCAGACAAACTAGATTTTAAAACAAAGACTGTAATAAGAGATGAGGAAGGACACTATATCCTACTTAAAGGGTCTATCCAACAAGAAGATCTAACAATTGTAAATATCTATGCCCCGAACATGGGAGCAGCCAATTATGTGAGGCAATTAATAACGAAAGCAAAGAAACACATTGACAACAATACAATAATAGTGGGGGACTTTAACACCCCCCTGACTGAAATGGACAGATCATCTAAGCCAAAGATCAACAAGGAAATAAAGACTTTAAATGACACACTGGACCAAATGGACTTCACAGACATATTCAGAACATTCCATCCCCAAGCAAAGGAATACACATTCTTCTCTAGTGCCCATGGAACATTCTCCAGAACTGATCACATCCCAGGTCACAAATCAGGTCTCAATCGGTACCAAAAGATTGGGATCATTCCCTGCATATTTTCAGACCACAATGCTTTGAAACTAGAACTCAACCACAAGAGGAAAGTCGGAAAGAACTCAAATACATGGAGGCTAAAGAGCATCCTACTAAAGAATGAATGGGTCAACCAGGAAATTAAAGAAGAATTAAAAAAATTCATGGAAACCAATGAAAATGAAAACACAACGGTTCCAAATCTTTGGGATACAACAAAGGCAGTCCTGAGAGGAAAGTATATAGCAATACAAGCCTTTCTCAAGAAACAAGAAAGGTCTCAAATACACAACCTGACCCTACACCGAAAGGAGCTGGAGAAAGAACAGCAAATAAAGCCTAAACCCAGCAGGAGAAGAGAAATGAAAAAGATCAGAGCAGAAATCAATGAACTAGAAACCAAAAGAACAGTAGAACAGATCCACGAAACTAGGAGCTGGTTCTTTGAAAGAATGAACAAGATTGATAAACCCCTGGCCAGACTTATCAAGAAGAAAAGAGAAATGACCCAAATCAACAAAATGATGAAGGAAAGAGGAGAGATCACAACCAACACCAAAGAAATACAAACAATTATAAGAACATAATATGAGCAACTCTATGCCAGCAAATTAGATAACCTGGAAGAAATGGGTGCATGCCTGGAGATGTATCAACTACCAAAATTGAACCAGGAAGAAATAGAAAACCTGAACAGACCTATAACCACTAAGGAAATTGAAACAGTCATCAAAAATCTCCCAAGAAACAAAAGCCCAGGGCCAGATGGCTTCCCAGGGGAATTCTATCAGCCATTTCAAGAAGTATTAATACCTATTCTCCTGAAACTGTTCCAAAAAATAGAAATGGAAGGGAAACTTCCAAACTCATTTTATGAGGCCAGCATTACCTTGATCCCAAAACCAGACAAAGACCCCATCAAAAAAGAGAATTACAGACCAATATCCTTGATGAACATGGAAGCAAAGTTTCTCACACACACACACACAAAAAAACTAGCCAATGGGTTCCAACAGTACATTAAAAGGATTATTCACCAGGACCAAGTGGGATTTATTCCTGGGCTGCAAGGCTGGTTCAACATCCGCAAATCAATCAACGTGATACAATACATTAACAAAAGAAAGAGCAAGAATCATATGATCCTCTCAATAGATGCAGAAAAAGCATTTGACAAAGTACAACATCCTTTCTTGATCCAAACTCTTCACAGTATAGGGATAGAGGGTACATACCTCAATATCATAAAAGCCATCTATGAAAAACCTACAGCGAATATCATTCTCAATGGGGAAAGGCCGAGAGCTTTTCCCCTAAAGTCAGGAACGCGGCAGGGATGTCCACTCTCACCAGTGCTATTCAACGTAGTATTAGAAGTCCTAGCCACAGCAATCAGACAACAAAAAGAAATCAAAGGCATCCAAATCGGCAAAGAGGAAGTCAAACCTCTCACTCTTTGCAGATGATAAGATACTGTATGTGGAAAACCCAAAAGACTCCACCCCAAAAATGCTAGAACACATACAGGAATTCAGTAAAGTAGCAGGATACAAAATCAGTGCACAGAAATCGGTGGCATTCCTCTACACCAACAACAAGACAGAAGAGAGACAAATCAAGGAGTCGATCCCATTTACAATTGCACCCAAAACCATTAGATCCCTAGGAAGAAATCTAAGCAAAGAGGCAAAGGAGCTGTACTCAGAAAACTATAAAATACTCATGAAAGAAATGGAAGAAGACACAAAGAAATGGAACAACGTTCCGTGCTCATGGATTGGGAGAATCAACATTGTGAAGATGTCAATGCTACCTAGAGCAATCTACACATTGAGTGCAATCCCCATCAAAATACCATCCACTTTTCTCAAAGAAATGGAAGAAATAATCCTCAAATTTGTATGGAACCAGAAGAGACCCAGAATAGCCAGAGGACTCCTGAAAAAGAAAAGCAAAGCTGGCGGCATCACAATTCCGGACTTCCAGCTCTATGACAAAGCTGTCATCATCAAGACAGTATGGTACTGGCACAAAAACAGACACATAGATCAATGGAACAGAATCGAGAGCCCAGAAATGGACCCTCAACTCTATGGTCAACTTATCTTTGACAAAGCAGGAAAGAATGTCCAATGGCAAAAAGACAGTCTCTTCAACAAATGGTGTTGGGAAAATTGGACAGCCACATGCAGAAGAATGAAACTGGACCATTTCCTTACACCACACACAAAAATAGACTCCAAACGGTTGAAAGACCTAAACGTGACACAGGAGTCCATCAAAATCCTAAAGGAGAACACAGGTAGCAACCTTTTCGACCTTAGCCGCAGCAACTTCTTCCTAGAAACATCGCCAAAGGCACGGGAAGCCAGGGCAAAAATGAACTCTTGGGATTTCATCAAGATAAAAAGCTTTTGCACAGCAAAAGAGACAGTCCACAAAACCAAAAGACAACCGACAGAATGGGAGAAAATATTTGCAAATGACCTATCAGATAAAGGGCTAGTATCCAAAATCTATAAAGAACTGAGCAAACTCAACACCCAAAGAAGAAATAATCCAATCAAGAAATGGGCAGAAGACATGAACAGACATTTCTCCAAAGAAGACATCCAAATGGCCAACAGGCACATGAAAAAGTGCTCCACATCGCTCGGCATCAGGGAAATCCAAATCAAAACCTCCATGAGATACCACCTCACACCCGTCAGAATGGCTGAAATTAACAAGTCAGGGAACGACAGATGTTGGCGGGGATGTGGAGAAAGGGGAACCCTCCTACACTGTTGGTGGGAATGCAAGCTGGTGCAACCCCTCTGGAAAACAGTATGGAGGTTCCTCAAACAGTTGAAATTAGAGCTACCGTTCGATCCAGCAATTGCACTACTGGGTATTTACCACAAAGATACAAATGTAGGGACCCGAAGGGGTACGTGTACCCCAATGTTTATAGCAGCAATGTCCACCATAGCCAAACGGTGGAAAGAGCCAAGATGCCCATCGACAGATGAATGGATAAAGAAGATGTGGTGTATATACACAATGGAATATTATGCAGCCATCAAAAGGAATGAGATCTTGCCATTTGCAACGACGTGGATGGAACTGGAGGGTGTTATGCTGAGTGAAATAAGTCAATCAGAGAAAGACATGTATCATATGACCTCACTGATATGAGGAATTCTTCATCTCGGGAAAGAAACTGAGTGTTACTGGAGTGGTTCGGGGTGGGAGGGATGGGGTGGCTGGGTGATAGACATTGGGGAGGGTATGTGCTACGGTGAGCGCTGTGAATTGTGCAAGACTGTTGAATCACAGTTCTGTACTTCTGAAACAAATAACGCAACATATTTTAAGAAAAAAGAAAAAGAAGAAGATAACAGGAGAGGAAGAAAAGGGGAGTATGTCAGTGGGGGAGACGAACCATGAGAGATGATGGACTCTGAGAAACAAACTGAGGGTTCTAGAGGGGAGGGGGGTAGGAGGAGGGGTGAGCCTGGTGATGGGTATTGAGGAGGGCACGTTCGGCATGGAGCACTGGGTGTTATGAACAAACAATGAATCATGGAACACTGCACCAAAAACTAATGATGTAATATATGGTGATTAACATAACAATAAAAAAGTAAAAAAAAAAACAAGACCCATCAATATGCTGTCTGCAAGAGACTCATTTTAGACCCAAAGACACCCCCACATTGAAAGTGAGGGGGTGGAAAACCATTTACCATGCTAATGGACACCAAAAGAAAGCTGGGGTGGCAATCCTTCTATCAGACAAACTAGATTTTAAAACAAAGACTGTAATAAGAGATGAGGAAGGACACTATATCCTACTTAAAGGGTCTATCCAACAAGAAGATCTAACAATTGCAAATATCTATGCCCCGAACATGGGAGCAGCCAACTATATAAGGCAATTAATAACAAAAGCAAAGAAACACATTGACAACAATACAATAATAGTGGGGGACTTTAACACCCCCCTGAGTGAAATGGACAGATCATCTAAGCCAAAGATCAACAAGGAAATAAAGACTTTAAATGACACACTGGACCAAATGGACATATTCAGAACATTCCATCCCCAAGCAAAGGAATACACATTCTTCTCTAGTGCCCATGGAACATTCTCCAGAACTGATCACATCCCAGGTCACAAATCAGGTCTCAATCGGTACCAAAAGATTGGGATCATTCCCTGCATATTTTCAGACCACAATGCTTTGAAACTAGAACTCAACCACAAGAGGAAAGTCGGAAAGAACTCAAATACATGGAGGCTAAAGAGCATCCTACTAAAGAATGAATGGGTCAACCAGGAAATTAAAGAAGAATTAAAAAAATTCATGGAAACCAATGAAAATGAAAACACAACGGTTCCAAATCTTTGGGATACAACAAAGGCAGTCCTGAGAGGAAAGTATATAGCAATACAAGCCTTTCTCAAGAAACAAGAAAGGTCTCAAATACACAACCTGACCCTACACCGAAAGGAGCTGGAGAAAGAACAGCAAATAAAGCCTAAACCCAGCAGGAGAAGAGAAATGATAAAGATCAGAGCAGAAATCAATGAACTAGAAACCAAAAGAACAGTAGAACAGATCCACGAAACTAGGAGCTGGTTCTTGGAAAGAATGAACAAGATTGATAAACCCCTGGCCAGACTTATCAAGAAGAAAAGAGAAATGACCCAAATCAACAAAATCATGAAGGAAAGAGGAGAGATCACAACCAACACCAAAGAAATACAAACAATTATAAGAACATATTATGAGCAACTCTATGCCAGCAAATTAGATAACCTGGAAGAAATGGGTGCATGCCTAGAGATGTATCCACTACCAAAATTGAACCAGGAAGAAATAGAAAACCTGAACAGACCTATAACCACTAAGGAAATTGAAAGAGTCATCAAAAATCTCCCAAGAAACAAAAGCCCAGGGCCAGATGGCTTCCCAGGGGAATTCTATCAGCCATTTCAAGAAGAATTAATACCTATTCTCCTGAAACTGTTCCAAAAAATAGAAATGGAAGGGAAACTTCCAAACTCATTTTATGAGGCCAGCATTACCTTGATCCCAAAACCAGACAAAGACCCCATCAAAAAAGAGAATTACAGACCAATATCCTTGATGAACATGGAAGCAAAGTTTCTCACACACACACACACAAAAAAACTAGCCAATGGGTTCCAACAGTACATTAAAAGGATTATTCACCAGGACCAAGTGGGATTTATTCCTGGGCTGCAAGGCTGGTTCAACATCCGCAAATCAATCAACGTGATACAATACATTAACAAAAGAAAGAGCAAGAATCATATGATCCTCTCAATAGATGCAGAAAAAGCATTTGACAAAGTACAACATCCTTTCTTGATCCAAACTCTTCACAGTATAGGGATAGAGGGTACATACCTCAATATCATAAAAGCCATCTATGAAAAACCTACAGCGAATATCATTCTCAATGGGGAAAGGCCGAGAGCTTTTCCCCTAAAGTCAGGAACGCGGCAGGGATGTCCACTCTCACCAGTGCTATTCAACGTAGTATTAGAAGTCCTAGCCACAGCAATCAGACAACAAAAAGAAATCAAAGGCATCCAAATCGGCAAAGAGGAAGTCAAACCTCTCACTCTTTGCAGATGATAAGATACTGTATGTGGAAAACCCAAAAGACTCCACCCCAAAACTGCTAGAACTCATACAGGAATTCAGTAAAGTAGCAGGATACAAAATCAGTGCACAGAAATCGGTGGCATTCCTCTACACCAACAACAAGACAGAAGAGAGACAAATCAAGGAGTCGATCCCATTTACAATTGCACCCAAAACCATTAGATCCCTAGGAAGAAATCTAAGCAAAGAGGCAAAGGAGCTGTACTCAGAAAACTATAAAATACTCATGAAAGAAATGGAAGAAGACACAAAGAAATGGAACAACGTTCCGTGCTCATGGATTGGGAGAATCAACATTGTGAAGATGTCAATGCTACCTAGAGCAATCTACACATTCAGTGCAATCCCCATCAAAATACCATCCACTTTTCTCAAAGAAATGGAAGAAATAATCCTCAAATTTGTATGGAAGCAGAAGAGACCCAGAATAGCCAGAGGACTCCTGAAAAAGAAAAGCAAAGCTGGCGGCATCACAATTCCGGACTTCCAGCTCTATGACAAAGCTGTCATCATCAAGACAGTATGGTACTGGCACAAAAACAGACACATAGATCAATGGAACAGAATCGAGAGCCCAGAAATGGACCCTCAACTCTATGGTCAACTTATCTTTGACAAAGCAGGAAAGAATGTCCAATGGCAAAAAGACAGTCTCTTCAACAAATGGTGTTGGGAAAATTGGACAGCCACATGCAGAAGAATGAAACTGGACCATTTCCTTACACCACACACAAAAATAGACTCCAAACGGTTGAAAGACCTAAACGTGAGACAGGAGTCCATCAAAATCCTAAAGGAGAACACAGGTAGCAACCTTTTCGACCTTAGCCGCAGCAACTTCTTCCTAGAAACATCGCCAAAGGCACGGGAAGCCAGGGCAAAAATGAACTCTTGGGATTTCATCAAGATAAAAAGCTTTTGCACAGCAAAAGAAACAGTCCACAAAACCAAAAGACAACCGACAGAATGGGAGAAAATATTTGCAAATGACCTATCAGATAAAGGGCTAGTATCCAAAATCTATAAAGAACTGATCAAACTCAACACCCAAAGAAGAAATAATCCAATCAAGAAATGGGCAGAAGACATGAACAGACATTTCTCCAAAGAAGACATCCAAATGGCCAACAGGCACATGAAAAAGTGCTCCACATCGCTCGGCATCAGGGAAATCCAAATCAAAACCTCCATGAGATACCACCTCACAACCGTCAGAATGGCTGAAATTAACAAGTCAGGGAACGAGAGATGTTGGCGGGGATGTGGAGAAAGGGGAACCCTCCTACACTGTTGGTGGGAATGCAAGCTGGTGCAACCCCTCTGGAAAACAGTATGGAGGTTCCTCAAACAGTTGAAATTAGAGCTACCGTTCGATCCAGCAATTGCACTACTGGGTATTTACCACAAAGATACAAATGTAGGGACCCGAAGGGGTACGTGTACCCCAATGTTTATAGCAGCAATGTCCACCATAGCCAAACGGTGGAAAGAGCCAAGATGCCCATCGACAGATGAATGGATAAAGAAGATGTGGTGTATATACACAATGGAATATTATGCAGCCATCAAAAGGAATGAGATCTTGCCATTTGCAACGACGTGGATGGAACTGGAGGGTGTTATGCTGAGTGAAATAAGTCAATCAGAGAAAGACATGTATCATATGACCTCACTGATATGAGGAATTCTTCATCTCGGGAAAGAAACTGAGTGTTACTGGAGTGGTTGGGGGTGGGAGGGATGGGGTGGCTGGGTGATAGACATTGGGGAGGGTATGTGCTACGGTGAGCGCTGTGAATTGTGCAAGACTGTTGAATCACAGTTCTGTACTTCTGAACCAAATAACGCAACATATTTTAAGAAAAAAGAAAAAGAAGAAGATAACAGGAGAGGAAGAAAAGGGGAGTATGTCAGAGGGGGAGACGAACCATGAGAGATGATGGACTCTGAAAAACAAACTGAGGGTTCTAGAGGGGAGGGGGGTAGGAGGAGGGGTGAGCCTGGTGATGGGTATTGAGGAGGGCACGTTCTGCATGCAGCACTGGGTGTTATGAACAAACAATGAATCATGGAACACTGCACCAAAAACTAATGGTGTAATATATGGTGATTAACATAACAATAAAAAATTAAAAAAAAAACAAGACCCATCAATATGCTGTCTGCAAGAGACTCATTTTAGACCCAAAGACACCCCCACATTGAAAGTGAGGGGGTGGAAAACCATTTACCATGCTAATGGACACCAAAAGAAAGCTGGGGTGGCAATCCGTATACCAGACAAACTAGATTTTAAAACAAAGACTGTAATAAGAGATGAGGAAGGACACTATATTCTACTTAAAGGGTCTATCCAACAAGAAGATCTAACAATTGTAAATATCTATGCCCGAACATGGGAGCAGCCAATTATGTGAGGCAATTAATAACGAAAGCAAAGAAACACATTGACAACAATACAATAATAGTGGGGGACTTTAACACCCCCCTGACTGAAATGGACAGATCATCTAAGCCAAAGATCAACAAGGAAATAAAGACTTTAAATGACACACTGGACCAAATGGACTTCACAGACATATTCAGAACATTCCATCCCCAAGCAAAGGAATACACATTCTTCTCTAGTGCCCATGGAACATTCTCCAGAACTGATCACATCCCAGGTCACAAATCAGGTCTCAATCGGTACCAAAAGATTGGGATCATTCCCTGCATATTTTCAGACCACAATGCTTTGAAACTAGAACTCAACCACAAGAGGAAAGTCGGAAAGAACTCAAATACATGGAGGCTAAAGAGCATCCTACTAAAGAATGAATGGGTCAACCAGGAAATTAAAGAAGAATTAAAAAAATTCATGGAAACCAATGAAAATGAAAACACAACGGTTCCAAATCTTTGGGATACAACAAAGGCAGTCCTGAGAGGAAAGTATATAGCAATACAAGCCTTTCTCAAGAAACAAGAAAGGTCTCAAATACACAACCTGACCCTACACCTAAAGGAGCTGGAGAAAGAACAGCAAATAAAGCCTAAACCCAGCAGGAGAAGAGAAATGAAAAAGATCAGAGCAGAAATCAATGAACTAGAAACCAAAAGAACAGTAGAACAGATCCACGAAACAAGGAGCTGGTTCTTTGAAAGAATGAACAAGATTGATAAACCCCTGGCCAGACTTATCAAGAAGAAAAGAGAAATGACCCAAATCAACAAAATCATGAAGGAAAGAGGAGAGATCACAAACAACACCAAAGAAATACAAACAATTATAAGAACATAATATGAGCAACTCTATGCCAGCAAATTAGATAACCTGGAAGAAATGGGTGCATGCCTGGAGATGTATCCACTACCAAAATTGAACCAGGAAGAAATAGAAAACCTGAACAGACCTATAACCACTAAGGAAATTGAAACAGTCATCAAAAATCTCCCAAGAAACAAAAGCCCAGGGCCAGATGGCTTCCCAGGGGAATTCTATCAGCCATTTCAAGAAGAATTAATACCTATTCTCCTGAAACTGTTCCAAAAAATAGAAATGGAAGGGAAACTTCCAAACTCATTTTATGAGGCCAGCATTACCTTGATCCCAAAACCAGACAAAGACCCCATCAAAAAAGAGAATTACAGACCAATATCCTTGATGAACATGGAAGCAAAGTTTCTCACACACACACACACACAAAAACTAGCCAATGGGTTCCAACAGTACATTAAAAGGATTATTCACCAGGACCAAGTGGGATTTATTCCTGGGCTGCAAGGCTGGTTCACCATCCGCAAATCAATCAACGGGATACCATACATTAACAAAAGAAAGAGCAAGAATCATATGATCCTCTCAATAGATGCAGAAAAAGCATTTGACAAAGTACTACATCCTTTCTTGATCCAAACTCTTCACAGTATAGGGATAGAGGGTACATACCTCAATATCATAAAAGCCATCTATGAAAAACCTACAGCGAATATCATTCTCAATGGGGAAAGGCCGAGAGCTTTTCCCCTAAAGTCAGGAACGCGGCAGGGATGTCCACTCTCACCAGTGCTATTCAACGTAGTATTAGAAGTCCTAGCCACAGCAATCAGACAACAAAAAGAAATCAAAGGCATCCAAATCGGCAAAGAGGAAGTCAAACCTCTCACTCTTTGCAGATGATAAGATAATGTATGTGGAAAACCCAAAAGACTCCACCCCAAAACTGCTAGAACACATACAGGAATTCAGTAAAGTAGCAGGATACAAAATCAGTGCACAGAAATCGGTGGCATTCCTCTACACCAACAACAAGACAGAAGAGAGACAAATCAAGGAGTCGATCCCATTTACAATTGCACCCAAAACCATTAGATCCCTAGGAAGAAATCTAAGCAAAGAGGCAAAGGAGCTGTACTCAGAAAACTATAAAATACTCATGAAAGAAATGGAAGAAGACACAAAGAAATGGAACAACGTTCCGTGCTCATGGATTGGGAGAATCAACATTGTGAAGATGTCAATGCTACCTAGAGCAATCTACACATTGAGTGCAATCCCCATCAAAATACCATCCACTTTTCTCAAAGAAATGGAAGAAATAATCCTCAAATTTGTATGGAACCAGAAGAGACCCAGAATAGCCAGAGGACTCCTGAAAAAGAAAAGCAAAGCTGGCGGCATCACAATTCCGGACTTCCAGCTCTATGACAAAGCTGTCATCATCAAGACAGTATGGTACTGGCACAAAAACAGACACATAGATCAATGGAACAGAATCGAGAGCCCAGAAATGGACCCTCAACTCTATGGTCAACTTATCTTTGACAAAGCAGGAAAGAATGTCCAATGGCAAAAAGACAGTCTCTTCAACAAATGGTGTTGGGAAAATTGGACAGCCACATGCAGAAGAATGAAACTGGACCATTTCCTTACACCACACACAAAAATAGACTCCAAACGGTTGAAAGACCTAAACGTGAGACAGGAGTCCATCAAAATCCTAAAGGAGAACACAGGTAGCAACCTTTTCGACCTTAGCCGCAGCAACTTCTTCCTAGAAACATCGCCAAAGGCACGGGAAGCCAGGGCAAAAATGAACTCTTGGGATTTCATCAAGATAAAAAGCTTTTGCACAGCAAAAGAAACAGTCCACAAAACCAAAAGACAACCGACAGAATGGGAGAAAATATTTGCAAATGACCTATCAGATAAAGGGCTAGTATCCAAAATCTATAAAGAACTGAGCAAACTCAACACCCAAAGAAGAAATAATCCAATCAAGAAATGGGCAGAAGACATGAACAGACATTTCTCCAAAGAAGACATCCAAATGGCCAACAGGCACATGAAAAAGTGCTCCATATCGCTCGGCATCAGGGAAATCCAAATCAAAACCTCCATGAGATACCACCTCACACCCGTCAGAATGGCTGAAATTAACAAGTCAGGGAACGACAGATGTTGGCGGGGATGTGGAGAAAGGGGAACCCTCCTACACTGTTGGTGGGAATGCAAGCTGGTGCAACCCCTCTGGAAAACAGTATGGAGGTTCCTCAAACAGTTGAAATTAGAGCTACCGTTCGATCCAGCAATTGCACTACTGGGTATTTACCACAAAGATACAAATGTAGGGACCCGAAGGGGTACGTGTACCCCAATGTTTATAGCAGCAATGTCCACCATAGCCAAACGGTGGAAAGAGCCAAGATGCCCATCGACAGATGAATGGATAAAGAAGATGTGGTGTATATACACAATGGAATATTATACAGCCATCAAAAGGAATGAGATCTTGCCATTTGCAACGACGTGGATGGAACTGGAGGGTGTTATGCTGAGTGAAATAAGTCAATCAGAGAAAGACATGTATCATATGACCTCACTGATATGAGGAATTCTTCATTTCGGGAAAGAAACTGAGTGTTACTGGAGTGGTTGGGGGTGGGAGGGATGGGGTGGCTGGGTGATAGACATTGGGGAGGGTATGTGCTACGGTGAGCGCTGTGAATTGTGCAAGACTGTTGAATCACAGTTCTGTACTTCTGAAACAAATAACGCAACATATTTTAAGAAAAAAGAAAAAGAAGAAGATAACAGGAGAGGAAGAAAAGGGGAGTATGTCAGAGGGGGAGACGAACCATGAGAGATGATGGACTCTGAGAAACAAACTGAGGGTTCTAGAGGGGAGGGGGGTAGGAGGAGGGGTGAGCCTGGTGATGGGTATTGAGGAGGGCACGTTCGGCATGGAGCACTGGGTGTTATGAACAAACAATGAATCATGGAACACTGCACCAAAAACTAATGATGTAATATATGGTGATTAACATAACAATAAAAAAGTAAAAAAAAAAACAAGACCCATCAATATGCTGTCTGCAAGAGACTCATTTCAGACCCAAATACACCGCCACATTGAAAGTGAGGGGGTGGAAAACCATTTACCATGCTAATGGACACCAAAAGAAAGCTGGGGTGGCAATCCTTCTATCAGACAAACTAGATTTTAAAACAAAGACTGTAATAAGAGATGAGGAAGGACACTATATCCTACTTAAAGGGTCTATCCAACAAGAAGATCTAACAATTGCAAATATCTATGCCCCGAACATGGGAGCAGCCAACTATATAAGGCAATTAATAACAAAAGCAAAGAAACACATTGACAACAATACAATAATAGTGGGGGACTTTAACACCCCCCTGAGTGAAATGGACAGATCATCTAAGCCAAAGATCAACAAGGAAATAAAGACTTTAAATGACACACTGGACCAAATGGACTTCACAGACATATTCAGAACATTCCATCCCCAAGCAAAGGAATACACATTCTTCTCTAGTGCCCATGGAACATTCTCCAGAACTGATCACATCCCAGGTCACAAATCAGGTCTCAATCGGTACCAAAAGATTGGGATCATTCCCTGCATATTTTCAGACCACAATGCTTTGAAACTAGAACTCAACCACAAGAGGAAAGTCGGAAAGAACTCAAATACATGGAGGCTAAAGAGCATCCTACTAAAGAATGAATGGGTCAACCAGGAAATTAAAGAAGAATTAAAAAAATTCATGGAAACCAATGAAAATGAAAACACAACGGTTCCAAATCTTTGGGATACAACAAAGGCAGTCCTGAGAGGAAAGTATATAGCAATACAAGCCTTTCTCAAGAAACAAGAAAGGTCTCAAATACACAACCTGACCCTACACCGAAAGGAGCTGGAGAAAGAACAGCAAATAAAGCCTAAACCCAGCAGGAGAAGAGAAATGATAAAGATCAGAGCAGAAATCAATGAACTAGAAACCAAAAGAACAGTAGAACAGATCCACGAAACTAGGAGCTGGTTCTTGGAAAGAATGAACAAGATTGATAAACCCCTGGCCAGACTTATCAAGAAGAAAAGAGAAATGACCCAAATCAACAAAATCATGAAGGAAAGAGGAGAGATCACAACCAACACCAAAGAAATACAAACAATTATAAGAACATATTATGAGCAACTCTATGCCAGCAAATTAGATAACCTGGAAGAAATGGGTGCATGCCTAGAGATGTATCCACTACCAAAATTGAACCAGGAAGAAATAGAAAACCTGAACAGACCTATAACCACTAAGGAAATTGAAACAGTCATCAAAAATCTCCCAAGAAACAAAAGCCCAGGGCCAGATGGCTTCCCAGGGGAATTCTATCAGCCATTTCAAGAAGAATTAATACCTATTCTCCTGAAACTGTTCCAAAAAATAGAAATGGAAGGGAAACTTCCAAACTCATTTTATGAGGCCAGCATTACCTTGATCCCAAAACCAGACAAAGACCCCATCAAAAAAGAGAATTACAGACCAATATCCTTGATGAACATGGAAGCAAAGTTTCTCACACACACACACACAAAAAAACTAGCCAATGGGTTCCAACAGTACATTAAAAGGATTATTCACCAGGACCAAGTGGGATTTATTCCTGGGCTGCAAGGCTGGTTCAACATCCGCAAATCAATCAACGTGATACAATACATTAACAAAAGAAAGAGCAAGAATCATATGATCCTCTCAATAGATGCAGAAAAAGCATTTGACAAAGTACAACATCCTTTCTTGATCCAAACTCTTCACAGTATAGGGATAGAGGGTACATACCTCAATATCATAAAAGCCATCTATGAAAAACCTACAGCGAATATCATTCTCAATGGGGAAAGGCCGAGAGCTTTTCCCCTAAAGTCAGGAACGCGGCAGGGATGTCCACTCTCACCAGTGCTATTCAACGTAGTATTAGAAGTCCTAGCCACAGCAATCAGACAACAAAAAGAAATCAAAGGCATCCAAATCGGCAAAGAGGAAGTCAAACCTCTCACTCTTTGCAGATGATAAGATACTGTATGTGGAAAACCCAAAAGACTCCACCCCAAAACTGCTAGAACTCATACAGGAATTCAGTAAAGTAGCAGGATACAAAATCAGTGCACAGAAATCGGTGGCATTCCTCTACACCAACAACAAGACAGAAGAGAGACAAATCAAGGAGTCGATCCCATTTACAATTGCACCCAAAACCATTAGATCCCTAGGAAGAAATCTAAGCAAAGAGGCAAAGGAGCTGTACTCAGAAAACTATAAAATACTCATGAAAGAAATGGAAGAAGACACAAAGAAATGGAACAACGTTCCGTGCTCATGGATTGGGAGAATCAACATTGTGAAGATGTCAATGCTACCTAGAGCAATCTACACATTCAGTGCAATCCCCATCAAAATACCATCCACTTTTCTCAAAGAAATGGAAGAAATAATCCTCAAATTTGTATGGAACCAGAAGAGACCCAGATTAGCCAGAGGACTCCTGAAAAAGAAAAGCAAAGCTGGCGGCATCACAATTCCGGACTTCCAGCTCTATGACAAAGCTGTCATCATCAAGACAGTATGGTACTGGCACAAAAACAGACACATAGATCAATGGAACAGAATCGAGAGCCCAGAAATGGACCCTCAACTCTATGGTCAACTTATCTTTGACAAAGCAGGAAAGAATGTCCAATGGCAAAAAGACAGTCTCTTCAACAAATGGTGTTGGGAAAATTGGACAGCCACATGCAGAAGAATGAAACTGGACCATTTCCTTACACCACACACAAAAATAGACTCCAAACGGTTGAAAGACCTAAACGTGACACAGGAGTCCATCAAAATCCTAAAGGAGAACACAGGTAGCAACCTTTTCGACCTTAGCCGCAGCAACTTCTTCCTAGAAACATCGCCAAAGGCACGGGAAGCCAGGGCAAAAATGAACTCTTGGGATTTCATCAAGATAAAAAGCTTTTGCACAGCAAAAGAAACAGTCCACAAAACCAAAAGACAACCGACAGAATGGGAGAAAATATTTGCAAATGACCTATCAGATAAAGGGCTAGTATCCAAAATCTATAAAGAACTGAGCAAACTCAACACCCAAAGAAGAAATAATCCAATCAAGAAATGGGCAGAAGACATGAACAGACATTTCTCCAAAGAAGACATCCAAATGGCCAACAGGCACATGAAAAAGTGCTCCACATCGCTCGGCATCAGGGAAATCCAAATCAAAACCTCCATGAGATACCACCTCACACCCGTCAGAATGGCTGAAATTAACAAGTCAGGGAACGACAGATGTTGGCGGGGATGTGGAGAAAGGGGAACCCTCCTACACTGTTGGTGGGAATGCAAGCTGGTGCAACCCCTCTGGAAAACAGTATGGAGGTTCCTCAAACAGTTGAAATTAGAGCTACCGTTCGATCCAGCAATTGCACTACTGGGTATTTACCACAAAGATACAAATGTAGGGACCCGAAGGGGTACGTGTACCCCAATGTTTATAGCAGCAATGTCCACCATAGCCAAACGGTGGAAAGAGCCAAGATGCCCATCGACAGATGAATGGATAAAGAAGATGTGGTGTATATACACAATGGAATATTATGCAGCCATCAAAAGGAATGAGATCTTGCCATTTGCAACGACGTGGATGGAACTGGAGGGTGTTATGCTGAGTGAAATAAGTCAATCAGAGAAAGACATGTATCATATGACCTCACTGATATGAGGAATTCTTCATCTCGGGAAAGAAACTGAGTGTTACTGGAGTGGTTGGGGGTGGGAGGGATGGGGTGGCTGGGTGATAGACATTGGGGAGGGTATGTGCTACGGTGAGCGCTGTGAATTGTGCAAGACTGTTGAATCACAGTTCTGTACTTCTGAACCAAATAACGCAACATATTTTAAGAAAAAAGAAAAAGAAGAAGATAACAGGAGAGGAAGAAAAGGGGAGTATGTCAGAGGGGGAGACGAACCATGAGAGATGATGGACTCTGAAAAACAAACTGAGGGTTCTAGAGGGGAGGGGGGTAGGAGGAGGGGTGAGCCTGGTGATGGGTATTGAGGAGGGCACGTTCTGCATGCAGCACTGGGTGTTATGAACAAACAATGAATCATGGAACACTGCACCAAAAACTAATGATGTAATATATGGTGATTAACATAACAATAAAAAATTAAAAAAAAAAACAAGACCCATCAATATGCTGTCTGCAAGAGACTCATTTTAGACCCAAAGACACCCCCACATTGAAAGTGAGGGGGTGGAAAACCATTTACCATGCTAATGGACACCAAAAGAAAGCTGGGGTGGCAATCCGTATACCAGACAAACTAGATTTTAAAACAAACACTGTAATAAGAGATGAGGAAGGACACTATATCCTACTTAAAGGGTCTATCCAACAAGAAGATCTAACAATTGTAAATATCTATGCCCCGAACATGGGAGCAGCCAATTATGTGAGGCAATTAATAACGAAAGCAAAGAAACACATTGACAACAATACAATAATAGTGGGGGACTTTAACACCCCCCTGACTGAAATGGACAGATCATCTAAGCCAAAGATCAACAAGGAAATAAAGACTTTAAATGACACACTGGACCAAATGGACTTCACAGACATATTCAGAACATTCCATCCCCAAGCAAAGGAATACACATTCTTCTCTAGTGCCCATGGAACATTCTCCAGAACTGATCACATCCCAGGTCACAAATCAGGTCTCAATCGGTACCAAAAGATTGGGATCATTCCCTGCATATTTTCAGACCACAATGCTTTGAAACTAGAACTCAACCACAAGAGGAAAGTCGGAAAGAACTCAAATACATGGAGGCTAAAGAGCATCCTACTAAAGAATGAATGGGTCAACCAGGAAATTAAAGAAGAATTAAAAAAATTCATGGAAACCAATGAAAATGAAAACACAACGGTTCCAAATCTTTGGGATACAACAAAGGCAGTCCTGAGAGGAAAGTATATAGCAATACAAGCCTTTCTCAAGAAACAAGAAAGGTCTCAAATACACAACCTGACCCTACACCGAAAGGAGCTGGAGAAAGAACAGCAAATAAAGCCTAAACCCAGCAGGAGAAGAGAAATGATAAAGATCAGAGCAGAAATCAATGAACTAGAAACCAAAAGAACAGTAGAACAGATCCACGAAACTAGGAGCTGGTTCTTGGAAAGAATGAACAAGATTGATAAACCCCTGGCCAGACTTATCAAGAAGAAAAGAGAAATGACCCAAATCAACAAAATCATGAAGGAAAGAGGAGAGATCACAACCAACACCAAAGAAATACAAACAATTATAAGAACATATTATGAGCAACTCTATGCCAGCAAATTAGATAACCTGGAAGAAATGGGTGCATGCCTAGAGATGTATCCACTACCAAAATTGAACCAGGAAGAAATAGAAAACCTGAACAGACCTATAACCACTAAGGAAATTGAAACAGTCATCAAAAATCTCCCAAGAAACAAAAGCCCAGGGCCAGATGGCTTCCCAGGGGAATTCTATCAGCCATTTCAAGAAGAATTAATACCTATTCTCCTGAAACTGTTCCAAAAAATAGAAATGGAAGGGAAACTTCCAAACTCATTTTATGAGGCCAGCATTACCTTGATCCCAAAACCAGACAAAGACCCCATCAAAAAAGAGAATTACAGACCAATATCCTTGATGAACATGGAAGCAAAGTTTCTCACACACACACACACAAAAAAACTAGCCAATGGGTTCCAACAGTACATTAAAAGGATTATTCACCAGGACCAAGTGGGATTTATTCCTGGGCTGCAAGGCTGGTTCAACATCCGCAAATCAATCAACGTGATACAATACATTAACAAAAGAAAGAGCAAGAATCATATGATCCTCTCAATAGATGCAGAAAAAGCATTTGACAAAGTACAACATCCTTTCTTGATCCAAACTCTTCACAGTATAGGGATAGAGGGTACATACCTCAATATCATAAAAGCCATCTATGAAAAACCTACAGCGAATATCATTCTCAATGGGGAAAGGCCGAGAGCTTTTCCCCTAAAGTCAGGAACGCGGCAGGGATGTCCACTCTCACCAGTGCTATTCAACGTAGTATTAGAAGTCCTAGCCACAGCAATCAGACAACAAAAAGAAATCAAAGGCATCCAAATCGGCAAAGAGGAAGTCAAACCTCTCACTCTTTGCAGATGATAAGATACTGTATGTGGAAAACCCAAAAGACTCCACCCCAAAACTGCTAGAACTCATACAGGAATTCAGTAAAGTAGCAGGATACAAAATCAGTGCACAGAAATCGGTGGCATTCCTCTACACCAACAACAAGACAGAAGAGAGACAAATCAAGGAGTCGATCCCATTTACAATTGCACCCAAAACCATTAGATCCCTAGGAAGAAATCTAAGCAAAGAGGCAAAGGAGCTGTACTCAGAAAACTATAAAATACTCATGAAAGAAATGGAAGAAGACACAAAGAAATGGAACAACGTTCCGTGCTCATGGATTGGGAGAATCAACATTGTGAAGATGTCAATGCTACCTAGAGCAATCTACACATTCAGTGCAATCCCCATCAAAATACCATCCACTTTTCTCAAAGAAATGGAAGAAATAATCCTCAAATTTGTATGGAACCAGAAGAGACCCAGATTAGCCAGAGGACTCCTGAAAAAGAAAAGCAAAGCTGGCGGCATCACAATTCCGGACTTCCAGCTCTATGACAAAGCTGTCATCATCAAGACAGTATGGTACTGGCACAAAAACAGACACATAGATCAATGGAACAGAATCGAGAGCCCAGAAATGGACCCTCAACTCTATGGTCAACTTATCTTTGACAAAGCAGGAAAGAATGTCCAATGGCAAAAAGACAGTCTCTTCAACAAATGGTGTTGGGAAAATTGGACAGCCACATGCAGAAGAATGAAACTGGACCATTTCCTTACACCACACACAAAAATAGACTCCAAACGGTTGAAAGACCTAAACGTGACACAGGAGTCCATCAAAATCCTAAAGGAGAACACAGGTAGCAACCTTTTCGACCTTAGCCGCAGCAACTTCTTCCTAGAAACATCGCCAAAGGCACGGGAAGCCAGGGCAAAAATGAACTCTTGGGATTTCATCAAGATAAAAAGCTTTTGCACAGCAAAAGAAACAGTCCACAAAACCAAAAGACAACCGACAGAATGGGAGAAAATATTTGCAAATGACCTATCAGATAAAGGGCTAGTATCCAAAATCTATAAAGAACTGATCAAACTCAACACCCAAAGAAGAAATAATCCAATCAAGAAATGGGCAGAAGACATGAACAGACATTTCTCCAAAGAAGACATCCAAATGGCCAACAGGCACATGAAAAAGTGCTCCACATCGCTCGGCATCAGGGAAATCCAAATCAAAACCTCCATGAGATACCACCTCACACCCGTCAGAATGGCTGAAATTAACAAGTCAGGGAACGACAGATGTTGGCGGGGATGTGGAGAAAGGGGAACCCTCCTACACTGTTGGTGGGAATGCAAGCTGGTGCAACCCCTCTGGAAAACAGTATGGAGGTTCCTCAAACAGTTGAAATTAGAGCTACCGTTCGATCCAGCAATTGCACTACTGGGTATTTACCACAAAGATACAAATGTAGGGACCCGAAGGGGTACGTGTACCCCAATGTTTATAGCAGCAATGTCCACCATAGCCAAACGGTGGAAAGAGCCAAGATGCCCATCGACAGATGAATGGATAAAGAAGATGTGGTGTATATACACAATGGAATATTATGCAGCCATCAAAAGGAATGAGATCTTGCCATTTGCAACGACGTGGATGGAACTGGAGGGTGTTATGCTGAGTGAAATAAGTCAATCAGAGAAAGACATGTATCATATGACCTCACTGATATGAGGAATTCTTCATCTCGGGAAAGAAACTGAGTGTTACTGGAGTGGTTGGGGGTGGGAGGGATGGGGTGGCTGGGTGATAGACATTGGGGAGGGTATGTGCTACGGTGAGCGCTGTGAATTGTGCAAGACTGTTGAATCACAGTTCTGTACTTCTGAAACAAATAACGCAACATATTTTAGGAAAAAAGAAAAAGAAGAAGATAACAGGAGAGGAAGAAAAGGGGAGTATGTCAGAGGGGGAGACGAACCATGAGAGATGATGGACTCTGAAAAACAAACTGAGGGTTCTAGAGGGGAGGGGGGTAGGAGGAGGGGTGAGCCTGGTGATGGGTATTGAGGAGGGCACGTTCTGCATGCAGCACTGGGTGTTATGAACAAACAATGAATCATGGAACACTGCACCAAAAACTAATGATGTAATATATGGTGATTAACATAACAATAAAAAATTTAAAAAAAAAACAAGACCCATCAATATGCTGTCTGCAAGAGACTCATTTTAGACCCAAAGACACCCCCACATTGAAAGTGAGGGGGTGGAAAACCATTTACCATGCTAATGGACACCAAAAGAAAGCTGGGGTGGCAATCCGTATACCAGACAAACTAGATTTTAAAACAAAGACTGTAATAAGAGATGAGGAAGGACACTATATCCTACTTAAAGGGTCTATCCAACAAGAAGATCTAACAATTGTAAATATCTATGCCCCGAACATGGGAGCAGCCAATTATGTGAGGCAATTAATAACGAAAGCAAAGAAACACATTGACAACAATACAATAATAGTGGGGGACTTTAACACCCCCCTGACTGAAATGGACAGATCATCTAAGCCAAAGATCAACAAGGAAATAAAGACTTTAAATGACACACTGGACCAAATGGACTTCACAGACATATTCAGAACATTCCATCCCCAAGCAAAGGAATACACATTCTTCTCTAGTGCCCATGGAACATTCTCCAGAACTGATCACATCCCAGGTCACAAATCAGGTCTCAATCGGTACCAAAAGATTGGGATCATTCCCTGCATATTTTCAGACCACAATGCTTTGAAACTAGAACTCAACCACAAGAGGAAAGTCGGAAAGAACTCAAATACATGGAGGCTAAAGAGCATCCTACTAAAGAATGAATGGGTCAACCAGGAAATTAAAGAAGAATTAAAAAAATTCATGGAAACCAATGAAAATGAAAACACAACGGTTCCAAATCTTTGGGATACAACAAAGGCAGTCCTGAGAGGAAAGTATATAGCAATACAAGCCTTTCTCAAGAAACAAGAAAGGTCTCAAATACACAACCTGACCCTACACCGAAAGGAGCTGGAGAAAGAACAGCAAATAAAGCCTAAACCCAGCAGGAGAAGAGAAATGATAAAGATCAGAGCAGAAATCAATGAACTAGAAACCAAAAGAACAGTAGAACAGATCCACGAAACTAGGAGCTGGTTCTTGGAAAGAATGAACAAGATTGATAAACCCCTGGCCAGACTTATCAAGAAGAAAAGAGAAATGACCCAAATCAACAAAATCATGAAGGAAAGAGGAGAGATCACAACCAACACCAAAGAAATACAAACAATTATAAGAACATATTATGAGCAACTCTATGCCAGCAAATTAGATAACCTGGAAGAAATGGGTGCATGCCTAGAGATGTATCCACTACCAAAATTGAACCAGGAAGAAATAGAAAACCTGAACAGACCTATAACCACTAAGGAAATTGAAAGAGTCATCAAAAATCTCCCAAGAAACAAAAGCCCAGGGCCAGATGGCTTCCCAGGGGAATTCTATCAGCCATTTCAAGAAGAATTAATACCTATTCTCCTGAAACTGTTCCAAAAAATAGAAATGGAAGGGAAACTTCCAAACTCATTTTATGAGGCCAGCATTACCTTGATCCCAAAACCAGACAAAGACCCCATCAAAAAAGAGAATTACAGACCAATATCCTTGATGAACATGGAAGCAAAGTTTCTCACACACACACACACAAAAAAACTAGCCAATGGGTTCCAACAGTACATTAAAAGGATTATTCACCAGGACCAAGTGGGATTTATTCCTGGGCTGCAAGGCTGGTTCAACATCCGCAAATCAATCAACGTGATACAATACATTAACAAAAGAAAGAGCAAGAATCATATGATCCTCTCAATAGATGCAGAAAAAGCATTTGACAAAGTACAACATCCTTTCTTGATCCAAACTCTTCACAGTATAGGGATAGAGGGTACATACCTCAATATCATAAAAGCCATCTATGAAAAACCTACAGCGAATATCATTCTCAATGGGGAAAGGCCGAGAGCTTTTCCCCTAAAGTCAGGAACGCGGCAGGGATGTCCACTCTCACCAGTGCTATTCAACGTAGTATTAGAAGTCCTAGCCACAGCAATCAGACAACAAAAAGAAATCAAAGGCATCCAAATCGGCAAAGAGGAAGTCAAACCTCTCACTCTTTGCAGATGATAAGATACTGTATGTGGAAAACCCAAAAGACTCCACCCCAAAACTGCTAGAACTCATACAGGAATTCAGTAAAGTAGCAGGATACAAAATCAGTGCACAGAAATCGGTGGCATTCCTCTACACCAACAACAAGACAGAAGAGAGACAAATCAAGGAGTCGATCCCATTTACAATTGCACCCAAAACCATTAGATCCCTAGGAAGAAATCTAAGCAAAGAGGCAAAGGAGCTGTACTCAGAAAACTATAAAATACTCATGAAAGAAATGGAAGAAGACACAAAGAAATGGAACAACGTTCCGTGCTCATGGATTGGGAGAATCAACATTGTGAAGATGTCAATGCTACCTAGAGCAATCTACACATTCAGTGCAATCCCCATCAAAATACCATCCACTTTTCTCAAAGAAATGGAAGAAATAATCCTCAAATTTGTATGGAACCAGAAGAGACCCAGAATAGCCAGAGGACTCCTGAAAAAGAAAAGCAAAGCTGGCGGCATCACAATTCCGGACTTCCAGCTCTATGACAAAGCTGTCATCATCAAGACAGTATGGTACTGGCACAAAAACAGACACATAGATCAATGGAACAGAATCGAGAGCCCAGAAATGGACCCTCAACTCTATGGTCAACTTATCTTTGACAAAGCAGGAAAGAATGTCCAATGGCAAAAAGACAGTCTCTTCAACAAATGGTGTTGGGAAAATTGGACAGCCACATGCAGAAGAATGAAACTGGACCATTTCCTTACACCACACACAAAAATAGACTCCAAACGGTTGAAAGACCTAAACGTGACACAGGAGTCCATCAAAATCCTAAAGGAGAACACAGGTAGCAACCTTTTCGACCTTAGCCGCAGCAACTTCTTCCTAGAAACATCGCCAAAGGCACGGGAAGCCAGGGCAAAAATGAACTCTTGGGATTTCATCAAGATAAAAAGCTTTTGCACAGCAAAAGAAACAGTCCACAAAACCAAAAGACAACCGACAGAATGGGAGAAAATATTTGCAAATGACCTATCAGATAAAGGGCTAGTATCCAAAATCTATAAAGAACTGATCAAACTCAACACCCAAAGAAGAAATAATCCAATCAAGAAATGGGCAGAAGACATGAACAGACATTTCTCCAAAGAAGACATCCAAATGGCCAACAGGCACATGAAAAAGTGCTCCACATCGCTCGGCATCAGGGAAATCCAAATCAAAACCTCCATGAGATACCACCTCACACCCGTCAGAATGGCTGAAATTAACAAGTCAGGGAACGACAGATGTTGGCGGGGATGTGGAGAAAGGGGAACCCTCCTACACTGTTGGTGGGAATGCAAGCTGGTGCAACCCCTCTGGAAAACAGTATGGAGGTTCCTCAAACAGTTGAAATTAGAGCTACCGTTCGATCCAGCAATTGCACTACTGGGTATTTACCACAAAGATACAAATGTAGGGACCCGAAGGGGTACGTGTACCCCAATGTTTATAGCAGCAATGTCCACCATAGCCAAACGGTGGAAAGAGCCAAGATGCCCATCGACAGATGAATGGATAAAGAAGATGTGGTGTATATACACAATGGAATATTATGCAGCCATCAAAAGGAATGAGATCTTGCCATTTGCAACGACGTGGATGGAACTGGAGGGTGTTATGCTGAGTGAAATAAGTCAATCAGAGAAAGACATGTATCATATGACCTCACTGATATGAGGAATTCTTCATCTCGGGAAAGAAACTGAGTGTTACTGGAGTGGTTGGGGGTGGGAGGGATGGGGTGGCTGGGTGATAGACATTGGGGAGGGTATGTGCTACGGTGAGCGCTGTGAATTGTGCAAGACTGTTGAATCACAGTTCTGTACT